>NW_020174057.1:4669946-4710572 GCF_003031525.2 Neophocaena asiaeorientalis asiaeorientalis
AGCAGGCCACGGCGGGAGGGCGATGGGCGCCGGGGGACGCCGCCGCACATCCCCGGGCCGAGCCGTCGGGGCCGCGGGAGTCTCGGTGGCGCCGCGCTCGGGTCCGGCCGCGGGACGGTGGCTGGTGCGCTGGGGGGCCGCTAACGGCGGGTCCCGAGGAGGGTTTGGGGGCTGGGCCGAGGGCGCTACAAACAGAGGGGAGAAGAAAATAGACGCACAACAAAGAAACTAAAGCCGACCGAGTCTGGAGCTGTGGTCTTCGGACGGTCCGCGGGTACGCGGGTTTGGGGGACAAAGGAGCCGCGGGGCTGGGGTTGGTTCGACGCCCCCTTTCCCCAATCCCGTCCAACCGTTGCGGGCTCGGCGGCCCGGCCCCGGGGTGGGAAAGCGCGCCGCTGCCCCGAAGCCAGCCCGGGACGGACGTGCCGTCTCCCCCCTCCTCCTACCCCTTCCCATTAATCATCGGATTTGTCACCGGTACAATTACAGCCCTGCCCAGAGCGTGGTTTAGGGTTGGTTGGTTTACTTCCCATCGGGGTTAACAGTCTGGTGGCGCTTCTCTCCTCCAAAGCTGTAAACCCCATTGTGTGCGTCTGGGGTGGGGTGGGGAAAGTAAACAGGCTCCCGGCTGGCGGAGGCTGCGCGCCTGATTCCCGTTTTGGCGGCCCAACCGGTTGGTTCCCGGAGATTGTTTTGTCCCGTACTACTGCTATTTCTAAAACCCGGCCCGCGTTTCCCATCTCCGCACACGCACAGCCGCGAACGCGATGCTGGGCATTTAAAAAAGTTGATAGTTCGCATTTTCATTCCAAGGAGCCAGCGGAAGAAGGAAACTACGGCGGGAACCAGCAGTAACGGTGTCTAAGCATTGTTTTCTCTGTTCTTTTCTTCTATAGAACATTATAAACATCACTGGTTCCCAGAAAAGCCCTGCAAGGGATCAGGTTACCGCTGTATTCGCATCAACCATAAAATGGATCCTCTGATTGGACAGGCAGCACAGCGGATTGGACTGAGCAGTCAGGAGCTGTTCAGGCTTCTCCCAAGTGAACTCACACTCTGGGTTGATCCTTACGAAGTGTCCTACAGAATTGGAGAGGATGGCTCCATCTGTGTGCTGTACGAAGCCTCACCAGCAGGAGGTAGCACCCAAAACAGCACCAACGTGCAAATGGTAGACAGCAGAATCAGCTGTAAGGAGGAACTTCTCTTGGGCAGAACAAGCCCTTCCAAAAACTACAATATGATGACTGTATCAGGTTAAGATATAGTCTATGGATGCATCATCTTATAATGGATGGATAAATTTGATTTTTGCTTTGGGTGGGCTCCTCTTGGGGATGGATTATGGAATTTAAACCATGTCACAGCTGTGAAGATCTGGCACAAGATAGAGTGGTAAAAAAAATTTTTAAGTGACAGTGCCATAGTTTGGACAGTACCTTTCAATGATTTAATAGCCTGTGAGTCCAAGTAAATGATCACCTTATTTGCTAGGGAGTGAAGTCCTAGGGTGGTTTTAGTTTCTCCCAGACATGATACCTAAATTTTTACATCAGTCCCTTTAACGCAAATCTGTGTTTCAAAGAACCTTTCTCTGCAGTAGAACTTGCAGAGAGAATTTGCACTATGACACTTAAAGTTGTTATCCTTTCTGGCAGCTCAATAGGAAAGCTCAACATTTTAAACATGGTAGTACTGGAAATTTTATGACAAGATTTTTACCTAGCACTTAAATATGTATAAATGTACATAAGACAAACTAGTAAGCATGACCTGGGGAAATGGTCAGACCTTGTATTATGTTTTTGGCCTTGAAAGTAGCAAGTGACCAGAATCTGCCTTGGCAACAGGCTTTAAAAAAGACCCTTAAAAAGACACTGTCTCAACTGTGGTGTTAGCACCAGCCAGCTCTCTGTACATTTGCTAGCTTGTAGTTTTCTAAGACTGAGTAAACTTCTTATTTTTAGAAAGTGGAGGTCTGGTTTGTAACTTTCCTTGTACTTAATTGGGTAAAAGTCTTTTCCACAAACCACCATCTATTTTGTGAACTTTGTTAGTCATCTTTTATTTGGTAAATTATGAACTGGTGTAAATTTGTACAGTTCATGTATATTGATTGTGGCAAAGTTGTACAGATTTCTATATTTTGGATGAGAAATTTTTCTTCTCTCTATAATAAATTGTTTCTTATCTTGGCATTTTAATTAATCTCTTGTCATGATTACAGAGGTTCAGCTAAAAGAAATATATTTCTCAGAAGACTTAGTTTCTGTAAGCCATGTGAATGTCAGTTGCACACTGGTCATGCTGAAAAACATTTGATAAGGAGTGAAGATGATCTGTGTATACATATTTAGGTGTTGGAAGATAAACACAGGGGTAACATGCTTTTTCAAAAGTTCTAAAGTGAAAACATGGACACATTCCCAGGCTAATGAAATGAGGATAAGAGACAAAGGTAACATCAACCAAAAAGAATGGTACTCAAAGGATTACATTTCACTGCTTCCCTGTTGAAGTGAAGATATAAATGTTCTATTCTGGCCCACCTTTGAAAAATAATTATTTTGCCCCATGGATTCCTTGTTCAGTTAGAAAACCCTGGGGCAGGTGACCCATAGCCTTAACCAGCAGGCTATAATCACTGCACAGAGATTGGTTGCTTTTTGCCTTTCGTCAGCTGCAAGATTTACATAAAAATCACTTAAGCTGGAATTCAACAAAAGGTATGTTTGAATTTTTATTCTGAAATTGAAATGCTGAGTTTTTGATTCCTCATTTTCAGGCTTATTTCAGATAAGTACTAAGAACCTACATGAAACAAATGAACGTTGAATGCTGGAGTGTAGGTCACTCCACTACCCCATATGATAAAGCTTGTTTTTAATTCTTTGGCTGTAGGAGGACAACATGGTTTTTCAGTGAAAATTAAAAATGGAAAATTTTGTTTTTCTCTACACAAGTAACGTATTAACATATAGTGACTTTTGGGGGGTATGCATGTAAACATGTTCACACTGGAAATATGCAATCTAGGTTACTTGAAATCAGTAGTCCCAAATAAATTTGGAAATTGATTTCTCCCTGTAAGATTAAATTCTGATTTTGTAGCCACAGGAATACACAGCTAAACAAGCAGGTGTTTAGAATACAAAGGATGTTTGTGTACTTTATTGGCAGGCGGTCCTTGAGAGTTTGAATTATTATCACAACACATGGACTACCCTTGCCACTTACATAAATGGTTTTATTTTTTCAGTCTGTTTTTTGGAATCCCCCTCCCCACCTCCTCCAGTTTTTCAAACTTAAATTTACAATAAAACAACTGATAGTATGGTTTCTACACAGGTGCTAACTGCTACTGTTTACCAACTGCATTTCATCTGGTAACTCCTTCAAAGCTAGGTAACTGATAAAGCTTTGCACACTGGGACCCGAGGCAAAGGATGACTTCCAGGCAGTTTAGGAATGGGTCAATATTTTAGTACCTAAAACTTTTTTTTTCCGATGGGGAGTCATTCTTCAAGATTTTTGACATCGGACTTTTTGGTACTTTAAAGAAATTTGGTGGGAAGAGAACTTAATGAAAACATTTTATTTTAGAATTCAGGTGATGTCTGGCATGTAAGGAGCTGTTAGAGTTCCTCTTTAAAAGACTTGCAAACATCTCAGACCTAGCATCCAGCTGTTTCCTGTGACTTTAACCTTAACATTCCCCAAACAATTGTCTCCAGGATAGTAGCTGTTTGATACATCTTTTTCATTGCTTCTGGGAACGTTTTGCGGAGCTATTTTGATAAAAGCAATTTGGGTGTCTGTTGTATGCACAGGCAGGTGTGTGCCAGGCCTGCACACGTAGACATTTATTTACGTACACACCAGTGTGTTGTGTACTTCTTAAAAAAAACTTTAGTAGTGGTAGAATTTAAAGGGCTTTTTACACTGCCTGAGTTAAAAGATAGTTTCTTAGAGATCCTTTTAAGAAAGGGTGACTGCTTTCAATATCATTAGTTGCCACTGGCACCAGGGATTCATAGTTATTGGCAATAAAGTTTAGAAATAATTATTCTGAGTTTTAACAGGTAGTTTTAAAATTACTTCTTTTTCTCCAGATGTTAAGTACTGTCTTGGTCTGTGACGCTGAATGAAGCAGGGCTTAAAGTGAATTGTGTGACAAGAGTTATCCTAGTTCATGCAGCATAATATGACCGTTTCCCTGCAGTCTGGAATGAGAATCACGTGTCCGTACCCTTAATTTCCAATATTTCTGTAATGATAGACTGGAAAGGCGACCAGAAAATTGCTTTCTGGTTCTATTGCACAAATGATTTCCTTAAGTCACTATAACTCAAATTGCAAATAATTTTGTTTTGTATAGGTGTTATAGATTACGGAATTGGCCTTCAAGTTAAGAGGAAGCAGTATTCCTGACTGTTGTAGTGTTTAATGACTAAAGATTTTCAGACTCCCTTTAAACTTAGGAACAAATACATCTACTATTAGACATTTTCTTAGGTGATTTTTTAACATACCTGATACTCTCCTTCCTCTTTGCAGAAGAGATATAAGACAACTGAAACAGTCTTGTATATTGAAGTTTAAAGATATATCCTCTCCACTTTGCAACTTTATTTCAGACAATGTGATAAGACGCTATTGATAAGCTATATAGGGAGATTTTGTCCAAAGTTTTATATATACACAAGAGATTTCAAAAAGTGTATTTTGGATTGTCTGAAACGGTAGCTTTCGTACTTATCTGAAGGTATACAGACTGCAAATAGTTTAGTCTCTTCTCTCAGTCTCTGCAGTCGAACTTTTGTATATGGCTGCTGCCAAAATATAACAGTGGTTTATTTTTCATGTTTGGAACATAACAGTATGAAAAAATCTTTTGTAGTGAAATAGTTTGTACTACTAACCAAACCCAAACCAAGCTGCTTCACTGAGTCCTTAAGTAATTTACATTAATACAAGTGGGCCAGAGGAATTCATATGTTGAGTTATTTCTGGTTATTTCTATAGATCTTTATATTTTCTTCTGAGAATAGCAGGAGGTGAAGGAAGATCATTAAGCAAGATGTTAAGTTTGGTATTTTTGAGATGCTCTTAAACAAGTAAGCCTTAAATTGTATTAATAGTGAGGATTGACACCATTTCCTCAATGACAATTTGTGGAGTATATGACAGTTTTTTTGACTGCCATTTTAACTTGGTTTACCAGTTTCTTTTGGCATTTTTCAGTGTGTCAAACAGGAATAGAAAGATGATAAGGCTTTCAGTCATAGTATTCTGAATTTTTTTTTTTTTTTTTAATGCTTTGTCGTCTCATAGTTGAATAATCTTACAAGGAATGGTTTGGAGTTCAACTTCTGACTTTTATATGAGCCTTTGCGTGATAATTTGTCATTTTAGTGTTGAAGATGCAGTGATCTTTTGGGAATTCTATAATAAAGTAATAATACTGAGGGAAGAACTGATTTGAGTCTAGGGTTGGATAAAAAGGGAAAGGATGGGGGAAATGAATAGTGGGAAACTTAGCTGACATGGAGGAATTTAAAGGTTTGGTAATAAAAAGGCATTTGCTATGGTCTTAGGTGTTTTTCAAGAGAGGTTTGTGCAGCATGGTCTTTGGCAGAGAGTTTGGGAAATACTACTGTAGGGATTCTGTAATTCATGAATCTGGGACAAAGTCTACATTCAGTTTGTTTGTGAACAAGCAGGTCAAACTGGTAGTGAGGTTTATGGCACATACTAAGTGGAAACTGGGCTTGGGGGAGGAGTGGATGGGAAGCATAAATAAAGCATACTCCTACAGGCATTTTTAAAGAATTTCAAATTAGTGTTTACTGCCTTTTTCTCAGTGTTTTATAAAGGGAAAAGATTTTTTTAAGCTGTTATAAACCATAAACCGTTCGATGATTATCTTTCCGGTACCTTTAAGTTGTGAAGGCCGTTTGTGACTACATTCCTGGTGATAGAAGGATAATTGAGTGTAGGCCAGACACCTAACATCACAAGAGAAGGGACCACAAGGCTGGGAAAAGCAGTGGAGTTAACTGCATTCCTGTATTTGGAGAATATTACTTCAGACACTAATTATTTCAAACTGTACATTGCCAGAAGACATGTTTACTCGTGGGTATACTTAATTGTCTAGATAGGTCATCTCCAAAGTTATTTTATATCATTCTTTTAAAATATCGTTGTGTGTGTTTTCATGTGTGTATGCAAAAGCACATGGTACATTTTTTAAACAAATGTATCTATATATATTGGGGATGTACTAAACATTTTATTGACGGGTGCATGAACAAAAATGTTTAGAGACTATTTCTCTAGATTATCACTAAAGTAGATGAGTGTTTTTCCCTCTCAAGAATAAGTTGTGATTATTATGTTCTTTAAGTGATAAGTCTTAAAAGAAGCTGTTGTAGCAATCCAAAGAGAGTGGTCTTGTCTAATTTTCGCCTATCTGCTTGAATCCTTAGTTGTAAAATCGAGACATCTTTTACAGCCAACAGATACCCAATATTAAGGGCTAATACCAATTCAAAATCCATATCCTCCTATATATTGCTATGTGTTGAAACTCATATTTTATGTTTTTAGAAATTTTCTTTTTAAATGTTAGGGTTCTTGTAACATTTCATTTATTTGCATGGCTGTAAAAGGAACTGACTTAATGTAGTTGTACGTCAGTGATTAGATTAGTTTTAGCAATTATAGTTTAGCCAGAAATCCCCTGTATCTTTTCCCTCTTCTTCTGAGCAATCCCTAAATGTTGAGGAAGGAAAGATGACTAACCAGTTGGACTTTATTTGAGGCGATTCTATATATGGGCATAAACCCAAAGTGATAATATGTGGCGGTTACGCTATAAGCAGGATTGAATGCATTTTCCAGTCTTGACTTACGGCAGTTTTGTCCCTTCACGTCAGTAGACTAAATGGAGTTGTATTTCCTGTAAAGTGCACTTGTGAGCCTTCAGGTTACCAATGTACATTTTTATTTGACCTTCCAACAACTGGGTGAGGTTGGCAGGTGGGTAGGTCAGTATTTTTTAATGTTTATTTTATGGATAGAAAACTGAGGTTTAGGGAGTTTAACTTGCACCAAAGCTAAACAGTTAGTAAATGGTTAATTCATAATTTGAACTCAGGCCTTTCTGACCCCAGAATCCAAGCTGTTAACTATCGGTATATTGTGGTGTACGATTGATTTACCTTGTTTTCACATTGTTAGAACATGCATGTTTTAACTTCTCATTGCTAATTGACCATCATTGGTCATTTTCAGCCTAGAAATTATTTTACTCTCCATTCCCAGGAAGCATAGAAAGGTCTTAAAACTAGGCTTCTTTCTTTAGGAGGCAGTTGGGATTTAGTATAAAAAATACTAGTCTTGGACTTGGAAGAGTGAGTAGGAACTCATGCCTGTACCAGCTCCCAGCTTGTGACGTTGGACAAGTTGCTTAGCCTCTCTGAGCTCATTCACTTCTTACGTAAAACCGGAGATAGAAACATGTCTGTTGTTAACGTCAAACATGGGAAAACACGTAGCAAGGAATGGCGGGATTCTTAGAAGGTGGATAGATACTCTATATCATGGAAGCAGATGAAGGTGGATTTCTTGGTTTCTTGAAACTTTGATGGTGTCACCTGATTGTGTTTGGAGTTTCTTGAAAGTCTGCTTTAGCCAATAACTGAGAGAAATATACTTGTGTTTTTGAAATAATATAGAAAGGAAAGTGAACTGCTTATCCCTTCCTCCCACTTTTAAGGGTGAGAATACAGATAACCCAGGCCTTGCATATTTATTTTATAGACTTTCCCTTAACACTGTGGTTTTCTGAGCTACATTCTCAGCAAAGAGGTGTGGGGGGGTGGGAATTCTTCAGATCTTTTATCTGTATTGAAGACACTTTAAATTGGGACAGGGAGTGACATTACCAAATGTGTATAGTGTATAGAAATGCAGCCCCATACAATGCACATTTGCATCCATTATCATCTTTAATCCTCACAACTCTTTGCTATATAAAATAAGTTGACTTTTCCCAGGGTTTGCAGTCCTTCCAGCCATATGTATTTGGCATGTTTTTGCAAGAGATTTTCAAACAGAATTCAGGGGTTCCCAATCTTCTTAATCTAGAGTGGTTTGAGTACTTCCTTTACTGCAAAGAAAAGCAGTCTTTTTATAAGTTATCAGTTTGGGTTTGAGTTTCTTCTTGTGATGTAACCTGATGCAACGTTTGCTTGAATCACTAATAATGTAATTGATTTCTTCTAGTCAGTCATAAGTGACTCAGTGACCACGGGTTCTTTTTGGTTTAAACTCAAGTCCCTTTTTCTATGTGAAGATGTCTTCATTGAATAGCTTGGTGCTAGGTTGTATAAAATTGCATAGCTCTATGAAGTACGCACTCAGCCAGCAGAGCTTCTTGCTAATTTATTTTGCAATAGTATATAGGAAACAAAAGGCCTCAAGAGACTTACAGGCAAAATTCCTTTAACCCTTTCAGAAGTCTTGCATCTTAAAGCCCCTGTGTAGTTCAGGCCCTGCTTGGAGTTCTGTGTAGCTTTATAAATTAGTCAGTGTGTTCCTATAGTGCGTAAGTTTGTGATGTAAGAATAAGAATAACCTAATTGAAACAAGGTTTGGGTG
Source organism: Neophocaena asiaeorientalis asiaeorientalis (assembly GCF_003031525.2). Classification (NCBI taxonomy): domain Eukaryota; kingdom Metazoa; phylum Chordata; class Mammalia; order Artiodactyla; family Phocoenidae; genus Neophocaena; species Neophocaena asiaeorientalis. The sequence goes on from NW_020174057.1 coordinate 4,678,617, forward strand.
GCCAGTGTTGTCAGAACAGTTATCCCTTGAGACAGTAGTTATGGTTATAGAGTTAGAGATGACGCTCTTATGAAATATTGAAATAATAGATGTCCACTCTCTTCTAACTCCCAGATTCTTGCATTTTCCTCATTGCCCTGTCCTTTAAGTCTGCTGGGATCCTTTTTTCTTTTTGGCCATCCGACTTGCGGGATCTTAGTTCCCCTGACCAGGGATTGAACCCAGGCCCCCATAATGAAAGCGCCGAGTCTTAACCACTGGACCACCAGGGGGATTCCCTGGGATCCTTTCTAATGGTTAAAATATGAGCAGTGTTTTGTCCTGTATCTGTTACATTTATAGAACACATACTTACTGAGTCCTCTGTGTGTCAAGTACTGTGCTATAAGCATTGAGGATACAAAGGTAGTCACTGTCTCTGCCTTCAAGGGGCTTAGAGCCTAATGGCAGAGAGAAAATTACCCAACAAATGCAAAACTTGGACCTGAGACATAGGAAAGGAATGTGGTGGAGTGGTGTCCTGAGAGATGTGATTACCACAGAAAGGCTTCCCAGAGGAAGGAATACTTGAGCTGAGATCTGAAGGATGGGTAGGGGTTTAAATGAAGAAGGCAGGGAAGAGTGAAGTGTGTGCGGTGAATGGGAGGGATTGAAGGAAGACTGGTGTGTCTGGAGTGGAGAGGAATTAAGGAATGCGGGGTTTTTTAGGTAGAGTGACCATGTAATTTGATCACTAAGTTTATCAGCCAGAGTGTGACTCTTGAGAGTAAAACAGGATGCTATTAATAATTAAACCCAGACTACGAGCTTTGGTCGGAACACGCAGTCACCTCACTTTTATGGGCCATGTTGATATCTCTTTGAATAAGGGCTGGGCAACCAGCGGCACCTCTACTTCCTAGTGAACATGTCAGGGAGTTAAAACACCTTATCCAGTCCAAAAGGAACCCAAATAGACCTCAAAAGAGTGTTTTTCAGAACAGCTAGGTTGTAATGATTTGTTTTGGTACAGACATAAATGACTTTCATTATTTTAAAGGTTTAGCCTGGCAAGTTGGGTTTTAGTGTGTTATTGGATTAGAGGTACTTCCATGGTGTATGAAACAGCACAATTCAAACATATCTTGAGTGTTTTGCACATATTTTTGTTATAGCACTTGTCTTTTTTTTTTAAATTTTATTTATTCCTGGCTGTGTTGGGTCTTTGTTGCTGTGCGCGGGCTTCCTATAGTTACGGCGAGTGGGGGCTACTCTTCGTTGCGGTGCACGAGTTTTTCATTGTGGTGGCTTCTCTTGTTGCAGAGCACGGGCTCTAGGTGCATGGGCTCAGTAGTTGTGGCTCGCGGGCTCTAGAGCATAAGCTCAGTAGTAGTGGTGCACGGGCTTAGTAGCTCCGTGGCATGTGGGATCTTCCTGGACCAGGGATCGAACCCGTGTCCCCTGCATTGGCAGGCGGATTCCAAACCACTGCACCACCAGGGAAGTCCAGCACTTGTCATTTTGCAATGAGTGTTTATTTAAATAGAATTTTTTTAAAAGTTTCATTCTGGGTTTACATTTTGAGTGTAAGTACCTCCTGTACATAACTTTCAAGGTGTGAGCCACTTGAATTTTTCCCTTTAAATTGATGTAAGAACTTTATACGGTTAAATGCATAGAGTTCAGTGAATTTTGCACATCCATGTAATCCACACTCTGATCAAGAGATAGGACATCTCTTCTACCCCAGAAAACTCCCTTTTGAGGCACTTAAAATTTGATTAAGAAATATGGTTGTGGAGCCAGGGCTCAAATTCAAAATGAGTTGTTTTCTCTCTCCTTTTATAACTTTATTTTTGCTTCCTAAACATGCGGTAATGGTTACTTTAAACATGAAGCAAATTGTCGCCAGAAGAAACCGTTGCCTTTCAACTAGTTATGATTTAGTGGTTACTAATATAGTACATCCCTGCCCAATTTGCTATGGCTTTTTAGTCTTTTAAAGTGAGTAGTAAAATTTGAGTCATATCCCTATCACTGACTCACAAACTTACTAAGGATTGCCTGGTGTTTATTATTAGGCCGAAACTTTAGAATCTCGAGCAACTGAAAAAGATTGTGATAATGCCAAATTTACATAATATTCTTCCCTAGCCCCCAACTTTTTCTTTCTTTTTTTTTTAAAATTAATTAATTTATTTTTGGCCATGTTATGTCCTCGTTGCTGCGTGCGGGCTTTTTGTAGTTGTGGCGAGCAGGGGCTACACTTTGTGTGGTGCGCGGGCTTCTCATTGCGGTGGCTTCTCTTGTTGCAGATCACGGGCTCTAGGCACGTGGGCTTCAGTAGTTGTGGCACGTGGGATCTTCCCGGACCAGGGATCGAACCCATGTACCTTTTTCTTTTAACCTGATGACATCAGTCTGTAGTAGACTTTGCAGATATGGAGAGGAGACAAGCAAATCTTAAACCTGTATGTAGAGCTGAGTCCTACCCTTGAGTACTTCCTTCCATCTCAAAATTCTCAACTCCAGTTGCCAAGGAGCAGTTAGAATACTGACCTAAGTTACAGCACAATTAGTTGTGAAATTGATTGAACTCAAGAGCTGTATGTCACTGTCTTTAAAGATTCTTGAATGCAGAGATGGGAAGACTTGTTCTAAAGTGACTGTTAGTGAGTTTGGAATCTACTGAGGGATAGGGGAAAGGAGATAACTCATCAGTGATTGAAAAAGGAGTTCACTCCTTTTTTCCCCTGTAGATTTAATGTTCTAATTTGGAATCTGATCTGGAATCAGATCTTGAATTAAGTTTATTTTTTCCCCTGAGGAAGACAGTGCATTTATTTTTCTTAGCAAAGTATCTGCTGCCAAAGCAGTGGTGGGTCATGATGGTGATGGTGACGAGCGGCTTAGACATTTCTTTCTCAGGGCAATACTACCTAATATTTCACTACTAGTTAGACATTTTTTTCCCCCCTAAACTCTGTTTTAGAAAGAATGAGTCAAAATGTATAGAAGGTTAAAGCCATATGTGGTTAGTGGAGAGGCTTGTCAGTAACCCATTTCCAGTTGGAGAAGCCCCTTCTCTGATCACATATTTACATTACTAGCAGATTCATGCCTCATTTTTTAAAAGTTTCATGCATTAAGCACAGGAAAATTTAATATGACATTTCATTGTATGTATGTTGAGGATGATTTTTCCTTCCTTCCTGCCTCAGTCCTCTTACTGGCAAGTCTTCCTGTAGCACCAGACAGCTTTAGACTCCCCGCTCTGCTTCTGTAAAAATCAGACCTGATGCTGCGGGCACTTCCTGTAGACTTTGTGAGTGCTGAAACTGTGCCGAGCACCTATCTGCATCCCTTCAGTGACTCCTCATCACAGGCCTGTAAGAGCAGACGGATTGTTACTATAGTCACCTCTGATTCAAAGAGATTGTGGTATAGCGACATTATAAGACTTGCCTAAGGGACAATTTGAGGCTGGAATCCAGGTTTGTTTGAGGTCAAGCACCAGTTCCTAATCGATATCATGTCCCTGTGCCCTGCTCTCTGATCCCATAATATTGTCATGGTTTGTATTCATGTCTGATTTTCCAATTAGACAGGTCTTAAAGACAGGAACTCTTAGGCCAGAGCTTTAGAAGATGCTACAATTAGTTAATCTGCTTATTCATAAATATTTACTGAGCACCTACTATGTGCCCAGCATTGTTCTAAGCACTTGGAGTTATAGCAGTGAACCAAATGAAAATCATACCCTTAGAGTGGGAGGTAAACAGGCCAGTGAAATGTATGCTGTCTCAATTGGCACTTGTGCTGAGGGGCAGGGCTACTGTGTTGGTGCTGTGAAAATGGCCCCAGTCTTGCAGCATTGTGGGGATCCAGCAGAAAAGGGTGTAATACAGGGAAGAGGGTACTGTTGCTATTATTTATTTATTTATTTATTTATTTATTTATTTATTTATTTATTTATGGTTGTGTTGGGTCTTCGTTGCTCAGCGCAAGCTTTCTCTAGTCGCGGTGAGTGGGGGCTGCTCTTTGTTGTGGTGTACGTGCTTTTCATTGCGGTGGCTTCTTTTGTTGTGGAGCGCGGGCCCTAGGCGCACGGGCTCAGTAGCTGTGGCTCCCAGGCTCTAGAGTGCAGGCTTGGTAGTTGTGGCGCATGGGCTTAGTCGCTCCGCGGCATGTGGGATCTTCCCAGACCAGGGCTCGAACCCGTGTCCCCTGCATCAGCAGGCGGATTCTTAACCACTGTGCCACCAGGGAAGTCCCCAGGTTGCTATTTTAAGTAAAGTAGGGAAGGTATCACTGATAAGGTGATATATGAGCAGAAATTTGAAGGAGACCAGAGAAACAGCCTAGGAGATATCTGGGAAAAGAACATTCCATTCAAATAATTGAATGAATTCCAAAATCCTTCTAGGCTCATTTCTCCCCAAATATATAATTGTAATTTGGCGTTCTTGGACACTGTTATAATGTCAACCAACCTGGTTTACGGCAGTTTTTTCCTGACCACTTTTTACTGAGTTTTCTGGTTAGTGTATGCCCCAGGAATTAGCACAACTTTGATTACTGGAAAACCCAGCTGGATTTTTTTTTTTTTCTCCTCCCCATCTTAGAGAGTATTGCAAATCATAATAAACGAGCTGATAAGCTGCCTTGAACTTTTTACAAAAAGTTGTGGTGAGCGGGGGCTACCCTGATTCCTTTAAACTCTATATCTACAATAAATATGAAACGAGAACTGATGTTCAGTATGATACAGCATGGTGCTCAATATTTTGTTAGGATGTTTAGCTAGGCAAGCTAACAGACAAGCCCTGAAAACAAAAAGGGTTTTCTTGCTGACACTTAGGTAACTGGAAAATTCAGTTATTCAAAATGTCTATTTCTTACAGAATCTGAGATTACAGTACAGATACTTGTTATCATTTAGAGCCCCAGGCCTTTCACATATGAGACAAGATAAAAGCAAGGGTAACATTACCTTCATCATACAGTCACTCAAAAAATCATGGAATACTTACTCTTTAAGTTCTGGCGGGTAATTTGGTCTATTCTTGAGTTACAGGAAGTCCCTGGTGTTAGGATATAAAAATGAATGTTTCTCTGGTTCCACTTGCCTTATCAAAGATGAATGAAATGTACTTTCTCAAATATGTTTCACTATGAATTCTACCCCATCCATGCTGCAGCCCAAGAAGTAATATCTCCTTTCAAACAGTTTGAAACTTGCTGTATCCATCCAGTCTAGGTTGGTCTTCTTTTTGCTGTATAAAAATTGAATGAGTACTTTAGGCATTTCAAGGTTGAGTCCAGATAAATAGTAACCAGATAATTCTGGCCATTTGACTAAAGATGGTGGGATGGGATTGTGGGGAAAGGGGAAGAGAATGAATTTAAAAAGGGAAAATACACCTTTTTTTTTTTGGCTGTGTTGGGTCTTCGTTGCTGCGTGCGGGCTTTCTCTAGTTGCGGTGAGTGGGGGCTATTCTTCGTTGTGGTGTGCAGGCTTCTCATTGCGGTGGCTTCTCTTGTTGCGGAGCATGGGCTCTAGGCGCGCGGGCTTCAGTAGTTGTGGCTCACAGGCTCAGTAGTTGTGGCTCACGGGCTCTAGAGTACAGGGTCAGTAGTTGTGGTACACGGGCTTAGTTGCTCGACGGCGTGTGGGATCTTCCCGGACCAGGGCTCGAACCCGTGTCCCCTGCATTGGCAGGCTGATTCTTAACCACTGTGCCACCAGGAAACCCCTGCCTTCATTTCTTAATGAGTGTCGCCTTTGTTTTTCTTCCTTCCACCTAACTCACACTGAACTTGTCATCTTAGACAGAAAAACACTCTCCTGTGTAGAATAAAGTAAAAACATCTAAATGTGTGATTGGACAAACTTATTTTTAACTTTTTTGGTGTAACACTGTGTGTTAGGCAATAATTAAAGTTCTGGTAAAGCTAATTGAAATGGGGCTCTTTAGTTGACTATTGCATAGTTAAAAGGCTTTAGGGTGTTATTAGAATAAAAATACATTTCAGCATCTTGAGTATAACTCTCTGGCCTAGTATAGTATATTTTTTCTGTGAAAATGTTCATTTCACCAGAAATTTATATCAAGGGAATAAAACCCAGCATGTTTGTGTGGTTGGGTGTGTTACATATGTTTGCTGGAGGGCTGGGGTGAGTAGAGCGTTAGCATTGGGAAGAGGAGAGGGTAAAATTCAAGAAATGGTGCAAAAGGAAAACTTCTGCAGCCTTTGAGTGTCACATGTGTTATCCCTGTGTATGCTCTTCTTAAATCAGTGCAGGGAAGGAAATGTGCTGATAAGCTCTAATTAAAAAAAAAAATAGGGTTTATTCTGATGCCTGGCCACTGATTTTGATAAAAGAAAGTAAGAGAGAAAGAAGAATATTTCTTTTACCACAGTCTGTCGTCACACCAGAAAACTGTGTCCCTGGGTCCATAACATTTAAAACCTTATCCATTTTGATTGAGACTAAAGTACCTGACAAAGAAAATGTATGAACCAGGAGGGTAGAATTTTCATGAGCTTTTCAAATCACCAGGCTTTAGGGAGCGCCTACTATGTGCAGGGTCTCTCTTCATTAGAATCAAGTTCTTCATGCTGGAAAAAGCAGTATACAACTTGGCAAACCGACAAGGTCCTAGCTACACACTGGTGGTGAAGTACCAAAAGCTACAGCATTAAAAAGGACAAAGGAGCAAAAGGAGCCTTCCATTACAGAAAGAAGGGGTGAAGTTAGAATTCACCCTTTATACTTAGACCTGGATTAAATGCCCATCTATGAACTTAGCACCCAGGATGGTAATGCTAAGGGGGCACTGATTATAAGGTGGGGTTGCCCTGATTCCAAGTACAGAAGATAGATACTGAGGCTGCTGTGCCCATGCAAGGCTCTGATTCTGTGGGCTTGGTTTTTTCTAGCATTAGCTTGGCCACCAAGCTCAAGTTTAGCCGTTAGGATTTCAACTTTAAAACGCCAACAAGGACTTCCCTGGTGGTGCAGTGGTTAAGGATCCGCCTGCCAATGCAGGGGACACGGGTTCCATCCCTGGTCCGGGAAGATCCTACATGCTGCGGGGCAACTAAGCCCATGTACCACAACTACTGAGCCTGTGCGCCACAACTACTGAGCCCGTGTGCCACAACTACTGAAGCCCATGCACTCTAGGGCCTGCGTGCTGCAACTACTGAAGCCTGCGCGCCTAGAGCCCGTGCTCTGCAACAAGAGAAGCCACCACAATGAGAAGCTCGTGCACCACAAAGAAGGGTAGCCCCCGCTGGCCGCAACTAGAGAAAGCCCATGTGCAGCAACCAAGACCCGATGCAGCCAAAACAAATGAAAAAAACAAAAAAACCCAAAAAACTGCCAACAAAGGGTCTCAGCCCTTTTCCTGCTTTGATAGGCTCAGCAAAAAACAATCACAAACCACAAGTTCCTGTGGTCATTTCAGGGTCATGTGTAATTTTGGGTACACTCCATTCTCTCCCGGGAGAAAGCATATTAGAACATTAGAACGTAGGAGGGAAGAGTAACACTGCTGAAGATACTGTATCTCTGCCCATAAAAATTTAACCCTCCACACACCATGGTACCTACTGTAACCCCGATGGCAGCCAGGGTCACCCGACTGCTCAAGAGCTGGAAGGATCAGACGCCCCCCTCTTCCGGCCTGATAAAGTCCAATGTCATTTTCAAGTTTTCGCTCATCCCTAGGTAGCACACCCTCTTCTCTGAACTCTGTCCTTGCTCCCCCAGCTGTGTGGGCTGTGTGGGCTGTCTAGCCAGGTGCGGAACTCATCTGGCACCTTCACTTATAGAAGTAGAGCATCTCTTTGTGCAGGTGGCTTTAGCAAACGAGCCGAGAAGATGGAGGAGACTGACACTGCAGCAGCCTACACATCTTGAATTACTTGGATTTTTGTAATGCTTTGGTTCTTTCTGGATCCCAGGCTCCAGGTCCTTTCTCCTTTCCCCTCCCCACCGCAATCATCTCCTCTCTCTCCCTCCCTTCCTCTCTCCTCCTCCCACTTTCCCTTCTTTTCCTTGTCAGTTTTGTCTCTCAGGAGCAAACCTCAAATTCCTAAGGGAATAAAGAGATCAAGGCTGATACTGCCTCTTTCTGCTATCGCTGAAGGAAAAACAATGTTCTCCCTTTTTTTCTTCTATTTACAGTCATTTGTTGGGTGAGGTTGCAGAGAAAGACAAGTAATGAGGGACAGGGAAGGACAGTTTGAGTCTTCAGGATTAGCAGAAAGACCTCAGAGACACCTGCCTTTACTTAGACACCCCAAGAAAGCCTGAGGGTCAGGGTGGCGGCGGGATGCTTTAGGCACAGGCTCTGGAATCTGAGATTTGAATTCGGCTGCTTGAATCCAGCCGAAGCACTGCTGCCGGTGCCAAGAGGCACTTGATCCTCGCCGAGTCCCGGGTTGGGTTCTTGGCCTGGAAAATAGAGTTGAGAATATATCCAACCTTCAACTCCAAAATTCAACCTCTGAAAGCAGGTTTTGCGGTTTTTTTCCTATCTAGGTTTGGCAAAAACACTTTTGGCAATAAAACCTCACCTGGCGTGAAGAAGCAGTCTTCTTCCTTTGTATCTGTTCACACATTGTGCTGTAGGAATGTTCACATGGTTGAGTTCCAGGCCCCAAGGAAGGGATTCATACCCTGTGGTACATGCTCCATATGGACTCCCAAAATCTGAAAAATGCTGAATTGCAGAAACACAAGTGGCCCTTAGGCATGGGATAAGGTTATCCACCTCGGAGGGTGTTGGGGCATAGCTAATAGCTGTGAGGGGGTTAATGGGAGCCAGCATGGTATAATCACTCAGTGTTGGCCACTTTCACCATTGCACTGTGCTCTTGAATGACAGCGGGAGGCTATGTCTAGCTCCAGGAATAGCTACAAAACTTTGTGTTAGGAAGTACCTAAGACCCTGCAGGTTACACATCAGCTTATTTTATTTCTGTTGTCTGTATTTATCTTGAGTGTTGCATTTGCTTCCGATTTTCTTTTGGGGTGGTTTCTCAATGCCCTCTAACTCGACTGTTTTATGAGGAAAAATAGCATTTTCTCCCACCCCTGCCCCCCACCCATCTCTCTCTCTCTCTCTCCCTCTAGCACTTAAATGCCCTTTCTCCTTGATCACAGGGAACCAGAGAGCTGGTTACTGATGATGCTGCAGAGCCTTTCTCTGACAGTGGTGATTAATGGTCAAAAGATGCTAAATGTGAAACAGTGATTCAGGAAAGCTCTCAGGACATTTTCTCTGGAGCCAGGTGCTAAGAACTTCTCAACAGGGACAACTTAGTGGGGGAAATGGAAAATGAACACACACAATGTAAAACTTTGGCTATAAATATAAGCTGATTTGCGGGAGAGAGTGCGATTTTGTTTGGTGTTTCCTCCATGGTGTGGCCTGTTGCCTGAGGTAGTTAAAATTCTTTTTCCTGCCTATAAATTTAGGAGCTTGAGTATGAGGAAGAATAAAGAGGGCTGAGCTAGAAGAGCTTGACTGATTGAAATAAAAAATTAAACACTTTTTGTCCCATGGTGGTAAGATAATCAAAGTATCCTTCTATTGTAAGAAATACTGATGTTTAGTAAAAACAAAACAAAAGAAAAAACCGGCAGGAAGTTGTGGATTCATTTTGCCTGTTGAAGCCAGTTTCCCAAACTCTTGCTGAGTGGAGACTGTTTTCTGAGGATGCACTCCATGAAATATTTTAAGTTGTTAGAAGCATTTTTGGTTCTGTTTTTTGTTGTGTTTTGTTGTTTAGATTTTGGATTCCAAGATCTGAGTTTCTGTGTTGTTGTCTTCATTAAAAAAAAAAATTAAATGAGTGAAATAAATCATAGTCAGTGCAAAGGAGATGCAAACAGCAACGAGAACTTAAAGTTTTAATAATGTTTTACTTTGTAAACTCAGCCACAAGTAATATCTTGCTGACAGCTATTTTAGAGGCTGAAGAAATAAATTTGTCACAATTGCTATGAATTTTTTTATATAATCCACATTTTCCCTCTTTAATTGTCATGGCTTTCTGAGTTCTGAATGGCACACAGCTCCCCCACCTCCTCAGGTCATATTGTCTCAAGACAAATACAAAATGTGTAGAACATTAAAGCACTCACAATTGGTGTTAGGGGAAAAGAAGGAAATCACAAAAGCTCTCTCCTTATCCTGTAACGGAAGAGCGCAAGTAACCACATTTTTCTTGGCTTTCTCTAAGGGCACTCACAGCCCATGGAATCCACTTGAGAATAAATCAGTAACCACGCCCCCTCCCCACCATCCCTGTGATCGGGGCTGCATTTATTCAGTCCCCAGGTATGGAACCACAGCAGGCAAAGTCTGATCTTCCCCTCAAACGAAATAGGATTTAATCTCTTTTTGTTTCTTAAATGTCTTTTTAAATTTCTGAGTCCTTTGTTTCTTAATTTTTTTTTTCATTCAGTGATTTTTTTAAATTTTGATTTTGTTCAAAGGTAAATCTAGCTCCTGGTGTCCTCCTTCTTCTGTACTAAAAACACATGCATGACAATTTACCAAAGACTGAGGAGAAAATGGCTCATTCTCGAGTGACGTGTTCAGTAGCAGAAGAAGTTAGGATCTGGGAAGTTTCTATACATGAAAGGGTCTGGAAGGTCTTTGTTTCAAGCTGTTTGAGTCCACTTTAGCCAGTCCAGGCACATTCATTGTATCTAAACCTCTTTTCCTTTCCTTTCTTTTTGGATATGTGTTCAGTATCTGATTTTATGAGCATCAACCAATGTGCAGGATTCGGCTCAGCTCTAGTGAGAATTCAAAGGTCATGACGGCACAGTCATCACCACTGGGAGTTTGTAATCTAATGCAGAAAAGGGATTGACAAAATTTAATAGTAAGACAATATTTTGTGTCATCATAAAGGTACAGAGTGAAATGCTCAATTTAGGGAAGGCTTCATAAGAAAAGGGGCATTTACAGGAGACTGATGGGTCAATAGTGAAAAGGGAAGGATGTCAAGACTGAAGGCTTAAGTTCAGTGAACAGAGTATTCCAGTGTACCTAGAGCTCAAGGTATGTGTATAAACTAAGACCTTGTCCTAAAAAAAATCAGTCTAGCGAGGGAGAAATGTAAATAAACGAATGAATGAGAGTACATTGTGCACCCTGAGTCATGCCCAAAGACCTTTGGAACATCGAAGAAGAAACCCTAACCGTGGTGGAGGCTGGGGTTGGTTGGAAAGCTTCACTGGGGTCTGAATCTTGAAGGGGTAGTACCTTGCCCACAGAAATAAGAGAAAAGCATATGTAAATTCCCCTTACCCTTTAAGCTTGTAGCAGACACACAACTTTTCTGGGGCTTTCTAAGGAAATTTTATTTCAAGGTTCTGCTAGGCGGTAGTTCTCCCTTCTCTGAATTGACGTGTAAGGACACCAAGTTCTGCTTTTTATTTCCTTACTGATTTCTCTTAGTTTTTTCCTCTCACTGTTCTTATTGGTATTTATCACTTTTCTTTCCTCAGTAAAGCTCCATTTGCTTCTCAACCTGGACCCTGTAGGAAGCACCCACGCTGTTTGGTCACCATGCTGATGACCTTCCAGAGGTCACCATCTCAGGTCATCTTCCCCAGCATCCCTTCGGTTTCATTCAGCAAAACACCTAGTTGTTATAAATGCATGGTGGGACCCTTGCTTTCTATAGAATAACAGCATAAGAAACAACCTCAGGATTGCACCAGGAGATGGTGTTTCAAGTTGAGGCTCTAAAGTCAAGTTGCTCAATTCTGCCACTTAGTAGATGTTTAATCTCAAACTAGTTACCCAATCAGTCTTTGCCTCAATTTCCTTTTCTATAAAATGGAAATAATACAGTACCTACCTCACAGGGTTATTGTGAGAATTAAATGAGATAATCCATGGAGAGCATTTAGCACTGTGGTTAGGATGTAGTCACATTTTAATAAATATTAGCTATTATTTACATTATTTGGCCAGCCATATAGCACCTTCTTGCTTTGTATGCTGTATGATGTCAACCTGCAATGGTCTATTTTATGTGTCACCTTGACTGGGCCATGGGATGCCCAGATATCTGATTAAACATTATTTCCAGGTGTGTCCATGAGGGTGATTCTGAAAGAGACTAGCATGAACAGGTGGACTGAATAAAGCAGATGGCCCTCTCCAGTGTGGGTGGGCATCATCCAATCCATTGAGGACCAGGAACTGAACAGAAAGACTGAGGAAACTTGGGTCCTTGTTCTGCTGAGCTGAGACATCAGTGTTCTCCTGCTCTTGAGAACGCTCAAGCTTTTGAACTACACCATACGCTTTCTTAAATCTCCAGCTTTCAGACAGCAGATGTGGGACTTCTCAACTTCCATAATCGCGTGAGCCAATTCCTCATAACAAATCTCTTTCTATATATATATATATATATGTATATATATATGTATATATATATGTATTCCTATTGGTTCTTTTCTCCGGAGAACCTAATACACAGCTCTTCTAATCAAAGTGTAGCCACTTTGCAGCAAGCAGAATCAGCATCATCTGGGAGCTCATTAGGAATACCTATTCTCAGGTCCCGCCTTGAAATTTTTTTTTTTTTTTTTTTTTTTTTTTTGGAGGCGTGTGGGATCTTCCCGGACCGGGGCACGAACCCATGTCCCCTGCATCGGCAGGCAGACTCTCAACCACTGCAGCACCAGGGAAGCCCCCGCCTTGCAATTTGAACAAGACCCCTGAGTGATTCCCAACCACATTAGAGCATACAGTTCCCTTATTCCCCATGAAAACTTCATGGTTGTATCAATGCTTTATCAACTATGGAACAGCCACAGCCTCACACCACAGACTGAAGATCAGCCAATTAAAGACAATTTCAGCAAAGACGCAGAGTTAACAAAGACGTAGCCCCATTTCAGATGGTGCAGTTCTAGGGAAATAACTTATATGGGTTTTTTAAGGCCTCACAATTTCAGAAAGATGAGAACAGGGGGAATAGATCCCTACTCTGAATATAGTTCCATACCACAGAGGAGGAGGGGAACTGGAGGGGAAGAGAGACCTAGTGACCAGGGACAGTGTTCTTTACGCTGTTCTTAAAAAGAGGCAACCTAGAAGAGAATTAAGGGAACAAGGGAGAGGAGTACCTGAGACTCAACGCATCTACTGAGGAAAGTTGACTAGACAGAGATAAGTAAGAACAAATGGAAGGCCTTTGAGCCAAGAGCTCTCACACTAACCTAGTTTCCTGTGGAGTTAACTTTTCACAGAGAAAGGGGAGAAGACAAGAACTTAAGACATATTTCTCTTAATGGGATTAGCTGGGATGAGGATCAAGACATTTGTTGGAAAAGTACTTACAGACAATAGAACCATATCTGAGCTTTAGCTACTCACTACCTTCTCTTCCCTCCTCAGTTTTCCAAATGACTGAAAAAATACACATTACATTCTCTCAAATGTTCAGATTTCCAGCCTGAGTCCTAATGGACAATTCAAGGGGACCAGGTAAACACTGACATGGATTGATGGTAATCCTCCAAAGTTATTGGGCAATATCAGGACCAGATGAAATTGTGCCCAATAAAAGTTGAATAAGTAGCAGGAAAAATGGGATTTCCTTACAATCATAAAAAAAAATGAAAAAGCAATGTGACATGTAAAAGAAAGGTGGCACATAATACGTGTTAGAATAATAATTACTTCAGGAAATTAAAAACAATAGACTAGATTTCCTCCATCCTCTCAAAGGGATTTCAGTCCTGGTGAATGGAAAGGTGACCTGGCATGCTTAAAGAAATTGAAGGGGAGAATATGATCAGTTTTGAAATGAAAATGGCTTTAGAAGCAGAGAGGAGCAGCATCAACATTGAAAAAAGATCAGAGATATGGAGGGTAAGCAAGAGAAGAACCACACAGGAGGCAGTGGAAAAATAGAAGGCAATGAAAGAAATTAACTAGGAGCTCATAGAAGTGGAGACCCAGCACAAGGACAATTTGAGCACTAGATGATGAAAAACTAGAATGAGCTGGAACTAAGTAGTGCATCAACAACTTATAAACATACTGTTTTCCAAAACGAAACAAAGCAGTGGCAGAGGAATGCATGCAGGGTTTTATCATTTATTTAAAGCTTAAAAACAGATAAACATTTCTATGTGTATAACACATTGGGAGAATATAAAGCAATAGATGAGAATGATAAACTCCTAATTTGAAAGAGTGACTACCTCAAGGGATTGGGGGATGGAATCTGAAATGTATACACAGTGAGCTTTGATGGCATTGTTATATTTTTTCTTTTTTTCAGCTAAGGTAGTGGGAAGATGGTTATTCATTGTATTATTATTTATAGCTCTTTGTTTTGTGCTTTTGAAGATGTGGTAGAACAGGCCTCCTCATACTTTATAGATGGGAGTGTAAATTCTATTAAATTATTTCTGGAGCTCAGTGAGCATTTTCAAAATTCATATTCAGGCATTCCTTTATTCAGATTTCTTCTATTATATCTTAAAATTTTTATATTATAAAATGTTTAACGTATACAACAAGGTTTAAAGAAAACTTTTAGAAATTCTAATTGTAGTTGCATTAATTTTAGGTTCTTTTTGGAAGGATTAACATTTTAATGACAGTGAGTCTTTCCACATAGGAGATGAAAAATACCACAATAGCTGATCATATTTGGTTTCTAAGGTTTGGATGAGAAAGCCAAATATCTGTTCTCAAGAGTTGAGAAACCAAAGAATTTGTTCAAATTTTCTGAATATATTTGGCTCCTTAATTGTATAGTGAGAACTGAGATTAGTAAGGAGCACTATCTGAACTGTGATTTGTTATTTTGCAACCTAAACTCTCTGCAGTAAAATGAACTGGGCCCAGACTCTTTCTAATGGTAGATTGTTCATGATATTCTAATTTCTTCTCTGGTGAAGAAGAGAGGGAAAATGTTATTTTTGTTTTACATTGTCTTTTTTGTATTATTTATATCTCCATATCCTTACTTATTTGTATCTGCTTGATTCATCAAATTCTCATGCAAAATCATGCCCACTATGGCTGTGATTTTTATGATGGTTATACCTGTCTTTGTCAGAGTTTTTTGCTTTATGTATTTTGCTGCTGTAGTTTTTGGTGTGCAGGAATTCATTCATTGTATTTGTAGATGTCGTAATATGCCTCTTTTCCTTGCTTAATGGTCTTGATCTTGAATTCTTATCTTATCTTGATTCTGCCATTTCTGCTTTCTGTTTGCCTACGTTTGCCTGGTGTAATTTTCCACATACCTTTATTTTCAAGCTTTCTTTATCATTCTGTTTTAGGTGTGTTTCTTGAATACCACATTGGGCTGGTGTATCTGTTAGGATAATTTGGGTTGTAAGTAATGTGCACTGGTTTCAAAAAATAGAGGAATATATATTTGCTCTTATAACGTTGCAGGATAGGTTTCGTTTCAAGCATGGCTTGTTTCAGTTTTGCTGCTTGATTTCTCTCAGTTCTTTCAGCTCTGTGCTCCTTTGTGTGTTGGACTGCTTCTCTCATGGGAGCAAAATGGCCAGAGGGGTCCCAGGCGTCCCATGTGTTTATACCTCACAGTCCAGAGAATGAGAAAACTCCTTTTCTGAAAACCTTGAAAACTCTTTAATCACATGTCAAACCCTAAAAAAAATCACTATGACCAATGGTGTGCCATGCCCCATTGAGTCTGGGCCTGCATTATTCATCCTTGAACCAATCACTTTGGTGAGGAGATTGGTATCATGATAAATGGTTAGTTTGGGTGAATTAAGGCTCAAGCCTAAAGCTAAAATTTGAGATTAATTCCCACACAAGCTAATGTGCTATTATTCAAGAGAACAGAGTAAGTAAGTACTGTAAAGAAGTTAGCACAATTCTCACTATTGCATAACAATATAATTCTATATCTTCAGAAGCCAAGTGGATCAACTGATAAAACATACCAGAAATAATTAGAAATAATGAGTAAGATTGTTGTTGGAATATTAATATTCATAAGGGAAAAATCAATAGTTTTCCTGTTACAAAGAATAACCAATTAGAAAATATAATTGAAGAAAATATTAAGTATAAAATATATTGGAATATATTTATTAAGAAACATGCAGTATTTATATGAAAACATATTAACTTTGAGATTTAAGATGTTTCTGGCTAGAAAAACTTAATTTTGTAAAGATGTCTGTCCTCTTTAAAATACTCTCTTTGGGGTGTGCGTTTGGGGAGGGAGGTTTGGCAGTTGAGACAAAAGATTTAAAAGTGCATCTGATGAAATGAATTATGCTATACTATCCAGAAAATTTCTAAAAAACAAAACAAAACAAAAAACCCCCAAACCAGGTGTAATGGGCCTTTGAAGAAGAAGAAAGCCTTTTCTCACCAGATGTATAGACATAGTATAAAGCTACAGTAATTAAAAGCAATGGAGTGCTGGTGAAAAAACAAATAGAGAAAATAGTTAAACACAATAGAAAAATCCAGAAGAAGACTAAAGTAATATAAAGATGGCTTAGCACATTAACAGAGTGTGTGTGTAAATCCAAGAGAGTATATGAATTATTCAATATATGATTAGACAATAATTAGTTATTTGAGAAAAAATATAAACCAGATCCTTATCTCACAGCTCATACTAAAATCAGTACCAGATGAAATTTTACTGTAAATTGAAGTAGAGTAGGCCTTTTTATGAATGATGGGGAAAACAATCAAGAAATATGACTATATAGTTTTTAATTTTTGTATGTGAAAACAAATATATTAGCAAACAATCCTTTCCCTCTAGCTAAGAAAACTATAAAATCTGGACAAAATTTTAAGAGGAAAAAAACCATTTAAATCACCAGTGAGCTAATAAGTCAAAGAAAAGAAGAAAAAAAAAAAAAAAAAGAAAAGAGAACTGAGCTTTGCATTTGGGACTGCTTTTCCATAGAGGCGTCTGCCAATTTTGGAAGTTAAGTGGGAGGCTGATAAGGTGAGCTGAGCCTTTAAAGACGCTTAGGTCTAGGGGAGGAAAAGAAGTTCAATGCTGCCAAGGAGGGAAGCATTGGTAAACTCACAGGTTTTAGGTTGGGACTCCAAACTAAAGAGCTACATTCCATGAATAAGGATGGTCCTGAAATAGATCTTCCCCAGAAGGGACTGATTTTGTCATATAATGATTGAATTAACATAATTCAGGATTGCTAGTGTCCCTAGCCACCTGTCATAAGCAAACAAAATCTCTGAAGGAAGGTAACATCCTAGTCTCAAATTACCTCTTACTGCTTTTCACATGCAATATCTGACATTCAGTCAAAAATAACCAGACATACAAGGAGTCAAGACAGTGTAATGGAAAATCAAAAGAAGCAGCAGTTGGTATAAGGAACCCATCAGGTACCTTAAAATTGGAGTTTTCATATAATGGATTTTAAAGTAAATATAATTAATATATCTGAGATAATAAAACATGAGACTGATAATTTCAACAGATAACAGTAAATTATAAAAAGGTACATCATGGAAATTCTAGAACAGAAAAACAAATATAACTGAAATCAGGAATTCAATGGATGTTTAACATGAAGCTAGACACATAGAAGAGAGAATTAGTGAACTGAAAGATAAATATGAAAAAAATATACAGAATGAAGCACATAAAGATGAAAAGATTAACACACCCACACACAGAAAACAATGTAAGAAACATAGGGGAACTAGTGAAAAGTTCTAACCTATTTGTTAAGACTCCCAAAAGGAGGGAATTCCCTGATGGTCCAGTGGTTAGGGCTCTGGGCTTCCACTGCAGGGGGCATGGGTTTGATCCCTGGTTGGGGAGCTAAGATCACACATGCTGCATGGTGCAGCCAAAAAAATAAAAATAAAGATAAAAATAAAAGTTAAATGATGGGAAAACTCCTGCAAAAGAGTTTCTATAAGCTGAAGTCTCATCCTTCAAAAATGAGCATGAAATAAAGGCATCCTTTGATAAACACTGAGGGAAATTTGGCACCCACAGACCCATACAAGAGGAAGTACTAACATGTTCTATTCTGAAAGAAGACAGTTGTTTTAGATGGAAACTCAAAGATATAGGACAGATTTAGAGCCTCAAAAAGGATAAATATTTAATGTTTTTGTGAGACTATAATAATAGTATCTTGTAGGGCTAAATGTATCACAAATAACATGTGTTAAGAGAAGATAAAAGGAGTTAAAGTGTTCTAAGGTTTTTGCATTGTCTGGGAAGAAGTAAATATACTCATTTATCTTAGACTACAATATGTCATCTATGCAGGTTGTAATTTCTAGTTTAATAAATAATAGTAAGTAATGTATAGCTACGAAGTTAATAGAAGGAGGAAATGGAATTATAAAAAAGTAATCAAAAGAAAAGAAAGAATACAGAACAATAAGTAGTACAGATAAAAAGCAAATAGCAAAACCCAGTCATATCAATAATTACATTAAATGTAAATGGACTACATATTCCAATTAAAAGACCCATATTGTCAGACTAGATTAAAAAATAAAAACAACCAACTATATGTTATTTTTACTTAGAGAGACACTTAAAATCCACAGAAGAGAGTGAAACCAAAAAGATGGAAAAGTTATATCACGCAAAAATTACCCAAAAGAAAGCTATTATCACTATGTTATTAAAATAGACTAATGAAAAATGAAGAAGAAAAAGTTGTTGTGGTGGGGAGGAGGAGAGAGACACCGAGCATTCAGTGTAAGCAATGTTTTTGAAGGAGCCAACCTCTCTCTGAAGACAGTGGGCAAAATGGAGTAAATGGGCTGATGAATGTGGAGCATGTGTGCTAGAAACTAGTGGGAGATAACATAGGCTTGGAAAGTTGGGATCAGATTAGGGAAGGCCTGCAAATTCTTTCAATGGACATTATATGTCATAGATTTGGTCATGACTTTAATCGGTGAGAAGCTGGTATATCTGAAGTTGGTGGGAATGAAAAATAAATTTAAACCTGTCATTATCAACCTCATTAACAGCTTTTGGATTATTGGAATAAGTCTATTTTTACCTACTGTAAGTGTTAAAATCTCCTTAATCACCTTCAAATAGTACAGTGGTGGTGATTAAGAACTCTGGCTCTGCAGAATTTACCTGGGTTCAAATTCTGCCCTCACATTCTGCATCCAGTTCTTCCTAGCTGTATGACCATGGGCAAAGACTCTTAACCTCTCTGAACCTCTTTTTTTTTAATCTATAAAGTGGGAATATTGGGAGAACATAACTACTAGGCTTGTTCTAAGAATTAAATGAGTTAATATTCATGAAATATGAGAACAATGGCTGGAGCATAGTAAATGCTTAATAAATGGCTGTTATGTTTTATTGGTATTAAAATTATGGCTTTACATGGGAGATTGTTTTGGTATCTAAATTAAATACTGCTTCAG
This sequence comes from Neophocaena asiaeorientalis asiaeorientalis, assembly GCF_003031525.2. NCBI lineage: Eukaryota > Metazoa > Chordata > Mammalia > Artiodactyla > Phocoenidae > Neophocaena > Neophocaena asiaeorientalis. Next base: position 4,698,050 of record NW_020174057.1, read on the forward strand.
TAAGTCTAAGGAAACCAACTGAACAGCATTTTTTTCTGGTCTTGCTCTATCCTCAACTCTGAACCAGGAGCTTAGTAATATGTCTGGTCTTTCCTACTTGAAATATATTTCCCCAAATCTGGCAAACAGTGAAGGAGTCGTTCCTATATGCGGGCCTTCTAGTTGGCACTGAGAATGTTCTCCAGTAAGGCACAGGCTGTACCCCTGAAGGAGCTCACAGACCTGTGAGTTAAGAATTTCCATGAATAGGGCTTCCCTGGTGGCGCAGTGGTTGAGAGTCCGCCTGCCGATGCAGGGGACACAGGTTCGTGCCCCAGTCCAGGAAGATCCCACATGCCGCGGAGAGGCTAGACCCGTGAGCCGTGGCCGCTGAGCCTGCACGTCCGGAGCCTGTGTGCTCCGCAACGGGAGAGGCCCCAACAGTGAGAGGCCCGCATACCGCCAAAAAAAAAAGAATTTCCATGAATAAAGGATTTCCATGCAGTGGGATATGGCTAATAGGAGGAAAGATGTAGGATGAAGAATGCACTTTGGAAGCAGAGGAGAGGGATATTTTCTGGCTGGGTCATAAGAGGAAGGCTTCCCAATGGATTTGGAAGGAAAGGCTGGAGAGGAGATTCTAGGCATAAAGAAGTACATGTGTATAGAGGAGAATGGAAGTACTGGCCATGCTGGGGAGTAGCTAATGGCCCATAGTGTGGGGAACATCAGACGAACAGAATGGGAAGTGGCATTTGTGAAGGCTGGAACAGCAGGCCAGAGTTGGGTTGTGACTGTTTTCCATGAGATTTAGAATTATTCAGGATTATTTTAAAGGCCACTCTTTTGTAGTGAACCTTCAAATAAAGTTATACTTAAGGTATAGTTGTACTTTTCAGTTTATGGAAGAAATTCGGTATGCATGTTCCCTAAGTAGTCAAGCATTGATAGGAATTTAGGGCTTAGACATAGAATTATTCTTTCTTTCTTTCTCTTTTTTCCTTTGGATTTGTTTTATCTTCACACTGATTACAAGAAAAACTAAAGGCCTTTGGGTTTGGACTTTCAAGGTGAAAAAGTACTACATTGGATCAACCTTTTTTGATTTTTCATTTTTTTTTTAATTGAAGTATAGTTGATTTACAATATTGTGTTACCTTGAGATGTACAGCACAGTGATTCAGTTATACATATATATAAAACAGATAACCAACACCAACAAGAACCTACTGTATAGCACAGGGAACTAGACTCAATATTTTGTAATAACCTATAAGGGACTATATATATTCTTTTTCAGGTTCTTTATGTGTGTGTATATTATATATATATATAACAGAATTACTCTTTCTTAAACTAAGTGATACTATGACCAATTAAATGTGCCCTTGTACTTGCTGAACTGTTCCGTATATGGTTATACAAATTATGACTATAATAACAGTGATGAAAATAACAGCATGAGTAATAATGCTATCTAACATTGATTGACAGCATTTTATGTGTCAGGAACTATTGCAGAATCTATTAATTTCATTAGCATATTTAATCCTCATTTTTGAGGCAGATATTATTATGTATATAAGAAAACATTTTATAAGCCAGTGAAAACACTAAACCAATGGTAATGGTAGGTTATGTCATTTTCTTAACATGCGCAGTAGGCCTCGTCTGCCTCTTATTTTCCTTACGTGCTCATCTTTTCTTTAGTTTTTTGCTATAGGCTAGAGAGAGAGACAGACAAAAACCAAGTGGAAGGAGGGGGAGAAGGAGATAGACAAAGAAAGAGACAGAGACAGAGGGAGAAAGAGAAGAGAGAAATGGGGAAAGGGAAGATCTTTAGGAAATTATTATCCCTAACTGCAGTTTGAGTTTTGTTTTTCTTTTTAAAACTCATTCAGAGAGAAAAAAATAAAAACAATTTTATCATATAAGAATATTATTCTACCTTGCTGATTTTGCCTAGGTTGAGACTGGTAGGTGCTGAATTTGAGATTCTGGAAGATACGCTGGGTTTCAAGCAGATGGAGAGTTTGTCTTGCCTTTCAAGCCAGACTCAAAGTAAGCACTGTAGTATAATATCATTCTCCTCCCCACTCACTACATGTGCACAAAATCAGGTTCTCAGGTACCAACTCAAGGTAGTCACTAACTTTCCACTTAGAACATTTACTTGTTTGTGGGAAAAAATAGAATAATGAACATTTGAGACTCTCAAAGTACTATTAGGAAGATATTAATGGACATCCCCTTAAGACTGTAATTAATTCTGCAAGGAAATTATGATGGAATTGTCAATTTAGAAATTTAAATTTTGGACTTGGCTTCAAAAATTTTAAGAAGAAGAAGAAGAAAAAAAACCCTTGCAGAAGCAGGGATTCGCTTAAAGTTCTTTTTAATCCCTAACGACTGCGGGTCTAAGATTTTTACAAAATGGGAGGAAAGAAATTATGTGTAATTTTCTCATCTGAACTAGTCTCCTTTTGCCCACTCCTTCCCAAATTTCAGCTGCTTAACATGTCGGCCAAATCCTGCAGTGCACGTCACTTTAGAACAATCTAAGTGGGAAAACCACGGAGATCCACTTCTTTAAAATTACGCACCAACAAATCCAGAATAATCAGAGGAAGCACAAGACAGATTAAGTTTTACCTAAAGTGGAATATAAGGCATGCCATAAGTAATAGATTCTCTTTCTAGGATAATTCGAGGACAAAAGCTTATTTGACTTCTTCAACAAAATAGCAGGTCACTATTTTACCATTAATGTCACCAGAATCATGAAGACCTTTCCCGATAAAACTTATCTATTTTTTCTTTTTGCCACCACTGTACCACCCTCTCTATTTTAGTATCTGCTACTCTCTGTTGCAATTCTTGGTTTATATGCCTATCTCCACTATTAGATTATGACTTCCTTGAGAGCAGGAATCTCTTCTTATTCACTCTTATAAAATGTATTCTCAGTATATGCCATTATATCTGGTACATGGTATTCTCAGTATATGCCATGGTAGGCAGTCAACCGATGCTTGTTGAATGTATGAATGAATGAGTGCATGCACGCCATGGCGTAAGCAATACATTAGTAGTTACAAGTCCTGGATTCTATTTGAGCTCTGCCATTAACTAAGTTACTTTGATGGCTGATTTAATGTTTCTTCATCTATAAAAGATGATTTTGAAAATTTCTTCCCACAAATGTTTGTTTCTAGAGCAAGAGATTCACAGCATTTTATAAAACGTGAATTATAAAACACATATTATAAATGAATATTTCGAATTGTGATATCTGACCACTATGTTTTGGATGGTGCGGATATCGTGTACTCTTCTTTTCTCACTTTGCCAAAGGTTTCAGTTACTCTCCTTTCTGGCTTATTTTGTTTCTTTTCCACTGATTCTTAGGGTAAGAATAGAAGTGAGGAAAACAGTCATTGTATTGAAGATATTGAAGGTCAGAGAACTTTGTTCTTAATGCTGGCTGCTAGGAGCTTCGTTTCTCTGAGCCGTTTCCATGCCAGCCTAAAACAGCAACGTGGTGCCTAACGTGTGTTATAATTCTACTACGGTTTATGACTGTGAAGGGAAACACGGTGGGAGAAGGTAGATCAAGTTGGATTTTCCGAGAAAATTTCAATCCACAGGTTTGAAATTGAGTGACATCTTATTTTTAAAGTCATCTAGATTCTTACAACTATTGTTTAGGCAACAATTGCCCTAGAAATGCTCCATGCTTTGGGAAGGCTTACATAATTGCTCATGTGGAGATTACAAAATCATTCCTCAATGTGAACCTAACCCAGAGAAGGAAAAGTCCTACTCGAAATTTCAGGCTTTCCCTCCTGCAGAGATGGAAGCAGGGAGGAGGACGTTAGAAGGGGCGATAGGAAGAGGGAGGGGTTTGGTTTGCGTAAGGAGTGGAAAAGTCATTGAAGAGTTTATAAACAGCCGAAGAGCACTGAAGCAGCTGCATTTGAGACTGCGGTGGGGAAAAATGTACCATAAACCCAACCACTGGTCCTCATTTCAGCAGAGAAGGAGATTGTTGTCCATTTTGTGGCTTGTTCTTCTATGCTTTGAAGATTGATGTCAAAATAAAAGCAATGAGATACTCATGGTCTTTTCTTTCCTAATTTGTCAATTGAAAAGCAACTTCTGAGAAGGCAGGATTTTGCATGTGTTACAGATGAGTTTTATTCAGAACCTGTTAGCTGTCACTTCAGAAAATTGTTTTTCTTAATTTTAAGAGAGCAATGAAAGCCTCATGGAGAAGTTTGTTACCAGAAATCAGTTTAGGAGTCTCTGATTTGGGAGAGGGTTGGTGCTCTATGATCTAATCCAAAGCAGGAGGGATTTTTCAAAATTATTGAAAGCAGGGTAGGTGTAGAAGATATTAAAGGTCTTTAAGAGAGTCTAGTTAGGGGATTTCAAGGCCAGGTACTTGATGTTTTCCCAGACAGTCTTGTAGCTTGGAAAGGAGAGATCTTTAAATCCTTGTACTCTCCTTGTGTCCGTGTGTGTGTGTGTGTGTGTGTGTGTGTGTGTGTGTGTGTGTGTCTGTTTGCTAAACAATTAAACAAAGAGACAAATAATGCCCCCTTTCCCAGGTCTCCAGGATATTTTCCCCCCAAGCAATGTCACGTGCAACCTCTGATTTTGCAGGTTCAGGGCGGCTTGCCCTGTGTAAGACAATAGATATGCAAGATAGCAACAGGGCAGTTGCTCAGAGGCCTTGGCCTTTATCAGGATTAACTGTTACACCAGTAAGCAAAACAGGGTGGCAGGGTTTTTTCCATCACTGGCCTTAGCTGTTCCTGGGTGCCAGATGGCATTATATCCATGAAAAAAAAATGCTGCAAGTTATAATGTTGACCAGGCACTGTTACTTCCACTTGATAACACTGTTTGGGGGCATGCTTTGATGTACAAAACACTCCTAAGATACTGAAGTGCATTGGCAGCTGGCTAATGGCTGGAAAGTTGCAAACCCTGCATTGAACTCTTCTACCAGACTATTCAATGGCAAGGTAATGGCAGACCTGAGCCAGAGAGGGAGCAAAGAGGCTCGTTGCCAGGCAGGCCCGGGACTCCTGGGCCAGCGGCTGTGGAAGGGCTGGTAGTTTTCTCTCTTCAGTAGAAGTGGTCTGTGCCTGCAGCAAAGGAGAGAGAAATCCATCGAGGCCAAGCTCAGGCTTATTTTGAAGTGGCTGCTGGAATTTGCATAAGAGCCTGGTGCAACAGGTAAACAAATACGGACTGAAGTGGAGGTGATCTGAGAACTGTTAGTTTTTGTTTCTGTACAAAGTAGGGCCTCATCTTTATGCAAAAAAAAAGGTCTTTTGAATTAAATTTGACTTCGCTGCCGCTAATCTTTTCGCTGGCCTGATTCACTGGGAAAGTAGAGCATGCATAATTGGATAGGGAGGCATTTTCTCACCCCTCTCTCCCCTGATGCTACAGGCCAGCTCCATGGAGATACACCTCGGGTACCAGTCCCTTTGGGAAGTCCTCCTGTGCCCTTTGCCCCACAACCCTGCCCCAATCCCCAATGATTTGCCAGCCACCAAAATTTCTTCCACCAGCTGGACTCCCCTCATCTAAGCAGAAATCCTCTCCATTTAAAATGCTTTCTGGGACTTCCCTGGCGGTCCAGTGGTTAAGATTCCATGCATCCAATGCCAGGGGTGCGGGTTCGATCCCTGGTCAGGGAACTAAGATCCCACATGCTGCGCAGCATGGCCAAAAAAAAAAAAAGCCTCCTGATTCTGCAGTCTGCTCTTATCTATGTTGTTAGAACATAAACTCAGGCAGAAACTCTCCTTTTAGACCAAAGGTCAGGAAACGACGGGCCAGCCCAGGAACCAGATCCAGCTGGCCACCTGTTTTTGTACAACTAACAAAGCTAAGAGTTTTTATATTTTTAAATGATTGGAAAAAATCAAAAGGCGAATCTTTGGTGACACAAGATCATTCAATGAAATTCAAATGTTAACGTCCAGAAGTGAAGTTTGATTGGCACCCTGCCGCACCGCTTACTTACATAACATCTGTGGCTGCTTTTTGCTGCCGCTGCTGGGCTGAGTAGTTGCTTCAGAGACTGTAGGATGGCCTGCAAAGCCTAACATGTTTACTATCTGGCCCTTTACAGAAAATATTTGATCACTACCTTAAGCTTTTTGCAGAACCACAGAGCGGGTGCTCAATGCACCTTTCTGATACTTTCTAAAGTCTGAGGATAAGTTTAGCTGGGTGAGAAGTTCTCCACAAGCCCAGTATTGTCATATCCCCTTTATCTGAAAAAGTTGTTCGTGTTACCATTTGAGACACTTCCCTTCCTTCCTAGCTTAAAATGGAACCAGTTTTTGAAGTTCTTGCTAAAGTTTCTTTTCTGCACTCTGTCTCTCCACAGTCAGCACCTATACGACCTTTAAACAAAAACTTTAGGTTTGAAAGGCCCCACCGGTGTCTGTTCAGCTTAAGTGGAAATCTGTGGGGTAATGTTGGGGTGGGAGGAATCTGATGATAAAGCTTCTTATTGTGGCATTTTCACTTTGCAGATGCCCTCTGCCAATCCACAGCCTTGGGTTCACAGCTCAAGGTTGGAGGCTTATCTGAGCCAACAGAAATGGATCTGCCCATCCCATAACTGGTGTCTGTTTCTGCTCAGAGCTCTGCCTTTCTTAGTTTGAATAGTGTCTTCTTCAAACAAAGTCATTGACCACGCTTTTGTTTCCTCTTTATCCTGTTTGTCAGGGCGTACTGAGTGTGTGGTCTGTAACTTCCTACCTACTCCACTTTATCTTACGGTGCTGGGACCTTCTTTTTGAACTCTGGCTTCGCAAGATTGGGGACCACAGCCGTTCGGGGGTCTATTAAATGTAGAGTCTTTCTTCATGAAAAGATACAGCAGTTGGCGCTATATGGTGGATTATGGGTGACTCTTTCTTGTGCTTTTCTGTGTTTCTTAAGGGGACCATGTATTTCTTTCATATCAAAGAGAAAAATGATTTTAAAAAAGGGAAAATACTTTTAAAGTAACAATTTGGTAATAATCGCTACTTACTGATCAGTGTGTCTCAATTCCTTCCTTCCTTCCCTCTCTTCTTGAAGTGTGCCCAGATGTGTACAAATAGTATTTAAACCCATGAAACTAGATAGATCAACTTTGTATATTATGATTTTATCAAAAAACCATATGTGTGAGCGAGATAGAGAGTATCTGAGAACGTTGTACTTGCATTAAAAAACAAACAAACCTGGACTTCCAGTTTCCAAGGACAATAAGTAAAAAGCTGAACAAACTGAAAAAAAGACCTGGAATGATTCTCATTGAATTATCAAGAGTAGGTATCTCTGTAAGTAGGTTGAGAGGTAATGGATACTTTTACTTTATGTTAAACTTGATGGATTGTTTTAAATTTTTAATTGTGATAATATATTACATTTAGAATGATAAACAATATTTGAAAATAATTTAGAAACTCCAATGCCACATATATTTCCCACAGACCCTTTGAATATCCATTGTCCCCACCTACATCTGTTATTAATCAGCCCCTCACTCCCACCCCCTCCCATGGCAAGCAACCCTGACTCTTACATCCCTAGATCACCCTCCATGGAACATTTGAAAAATGCTAGTCTTATAGCTCATCTGGGATGGGAAAGGGAGTCAAACTTTCTTTATGGCTTCAGGTTTTTGAGTTATGCATGGAAAAGCTTTCTTTGCTCCAAGGTTATATTATATATATAGTCAGGTATGTTTTCCTTTGTTATTTGTGCTTATTGTACAATTTCTAATCCATCTGGAATTTATTTGTGTATAAATTGTGAGGTGGGAATCTGAGGTAGGATGTTTTGACCCCCACCATTTTGTAATCAACACAAATTAAAGCTGACAGTTACAAGTGCACATGGTAAAATCAGTTACTAACTAACTGCTTCCAGAAGAATAAATCTTCTTGACAAATTTATATCTGCAGTATTTGACTTGGGAAAAATTGGACTTGATAAAAGCAATGGCCATAGAGAAAAGCTAAGAGTGGCAGAAGGTGTTTTGTTTGTTTTTTTTAAATTAATTAATTTATTTATTTTTGGCTGCGTCGGGTCTTCATTGCTGCCCGCGGGCTTTCTCTAGCTGCGGCGAGCGGGGGCTACTCTTCGTTGCGGTGCGCGGGCTTCTCACTGCGGTGGCTTCTCTTGTTGCGGAGCACGGGCTCTAGGCCCGCGGGCTTCAGTAGTTGTGGCACACGGGCTCAGTAGCTGTGGCGCGAGGGTTCTAGAGCCCAGGCTCAGTAGTTGTGGCGCACGGGCTTAGTTGCTCCGCGGCATGTGGGATCTTCCCGAACCAGGGCTCAAACGTGTGTTCCCTGCATTGGCAGGCAGATTCTTAACCACTGCGCCACCAGGGAAGCCCCAGAAGTTTTAATTAGTAAGATCTAATAAGGGTAAAGCAATGTTCTGTAAGCTGTTATAAGATTTACGTGAAAAATAAATTTTTGGTCTCAAAGAAAATAATTTTTGGTAAGATAAAAATGGAAATGGTGATAATTAGAGGAATGTTTTAATTATGCTATATAGCAAATTCATCAAGGAAAAATAAAAATAGTTTGATTCCAGAAAATTTTCCAAGGAAAATTCATTCAGTGTTGGTAAAATTATGATTTTTAAAAATTGTTTGTATTGATAAAACCAGAATGAAAAGATTCTTGGGGCCAAATCAGTGGCATCAAGTTGCTCCTTTTCTGCAGAGATCATACTTTATTTTTCTAAATGAGTTTCTTACTATTTTGACACCATATATGTAGGCACTGATCAGTTCTTCCAACTGGTTGGAAATGAACCTTTTTCATTCACTGAATTCCCATACTTGGGTCTATGTCTGAACTCTTATTTCATCAATCTTCTTGCCTAATCTGCATTGTTTTTAATTATTGTAGATTTAAAGTAGTGTTGGTAACTAGTGAGTAAGCTCCCTCTACACCCCTATTAGAATTATTTTTCAACATGTTCTTACTGCTCTCTCACATTTATTCTTCTAAGGAACCTTTTTTTTTTTTAACATCTTTGTTGGAGTATAATTGCTTCACAATGGTGTGTTAGGTTCTGCTTTATAACAAAGTGAATCAGCTATACGTATACATATATCCCCATATCTCCTCCGTCTTGCCTCTCCCTCCTACCCTCCCTATCTCACCCCTCTAGGTGGTCACAAAGCACCAAGTTGATCTCCCTGTGCTATACAGCTGCTTCCCACTAGCTATCTATTTTACATTTGGTAGTGTATATAAGTCCATGCCACTCTCTCACTTTGTCCCAGCTTACCCTTCCCCCTCCCCGTGTCCTCAAGTCCATTCTCTAGGTCTGCGTCTTTTTTCCTGTCCTGCCCCCAGGTTCTTCATAACCTTTTTTTTTTTTTTAGATTCCATATATATGTGTTAGAATATGGTATTTGTTTTTCTCTTTCTGACTTACTTCACTAAGGAACTTTAGCATCAGCTAGTTAAATAGACCAGATTTTTAATAACTCATTGACAAGCTGCATAATATAGATATTTTAGCTTTAATCTCCTACTTAAATTTTTTTTAATATCTTGGCTTAATTTTATATATATTTATATCTATCTATCTAATCTTTATATATCTCTACGTCTGCATATAGAGATATATATGTAGATATATGTGTGTGTATATATGTTTGGTTTTTAGCTTTTAAATTAATCAAAAATATTTTGTTTTTAGCTTCAGACATTTTCTTTTTCTTTATATATATATTTAAAATTAAAGTATAGTTGATTTACAATGTGTTAGTTTCAGGTGTACAGCAAAGTGATTCAGTTTTCCATATACATCTATTCTTTTTCAGATTCTTTTCCCTTATGGGTTATTACAAAATATTGAGTACGGTTCCCCAGACTTATTTTCTTGTTTTGAGCCTTTAATGATCCTTTGTTTTTCATTCCTTTTGAAGATAATTTAGTTAGCATATTATATTTTGTCCATTATCTGTTTATTTCCCAAAATGATAAGGGCTAAGAGCCCTAGGATCTCCAATATGAGATAATTTTGGCACCTACTTGGAAGTAAAAATGACAAAGGTTTATTTTTTTCCCTGAAATTCAATATATACTCTGAGTGTTGATGAAGGGCCAAGATGTTTAAGTGTCCTTGCTAGTGGGATTTCCCTATGTCTTCTTTCTCTTTTCCAAAGAACAAGCTATTATTTATCCTGTCCTTTGCTGTGTCCTCTAAATTCTTGGATGAAAATCACAAGGAGATTTTAAGGTCTCCCTCCCGTTTGATGATAGCTGGTGATTTGAATTTGCATTCTCACGTCTCTCCTAAGGGGAGAGCCTTAAACTTCACAGTGCTATACTTGGCAAATTTGATACTAGATAATTGACAATTCTTTGAACTGTTGTCTCACTTATATATCACTGGTTTATTTGGAGGTACATCATGTGACCTTTGGGTTTCTGTGGGTTTTTTTTTTGCCAAACATCCTTTCATATACAAGTCATATTCCATGAAGGCAGAAATTAAATCTAATTTCTAATTCTATTCAGTGTATAAAATAATGCCTGTTATATAGTAGGTACCCAGGAAATATTGTTGGTTGAATGACTTGTCTTCCTTTATTTCCAAACAGAACTTTTGAAAAATGCCAGCTTCTCCGAATTAGCGATTTGTCTGCCCCAGATTTCATTATGGCATATCTGAAACCAGTCTGACATTTCCAAGCCTCTGACTCTTATTGCCAAATTCTGATATTGGCATCCTCCTCCTAATGTTTAGGCTCAGCCTGTTTCCGTCATTTCAATCCTTTTCTCTTCTCTCTCTCTCCCCCCACTCCCCTTTATATCCACAAAACGTGTCGATTCTACTTTACACTGTCTCTACACCTGTTCCGTTCATATGGTTCCCACTGCCCTAGTTCAAGACATTGCTCCTTCTCGCTTGGCCATTCAAATTTCCCCCTCATCATTATCCCTTCCTTCTCTCCTCTCTCTCACTTCACCAAAATCCATTTTAATATTGCTTCTAGAACAATCACCCTTAAATGTGTGTGACCCCCATCCCTATGTGCCTATGATGATTTCTTGTTGCCTATAAAATACAGTTCAAACTGTCTAACCTGCTTTGCATATTCTTCCAGAAAGTGAAGAGTCGCAGTCATTGTTTTCAGTTTATTCTGTCTCCTGCCATGCACGTTCTTCTCCAGCCTGGGTAGTAGTGTACTGTCATTTCCTGGACAAACCCCACAGTCTGTGCAACTGGTCTTTGTTCCATCTTTCTGTGCTGTAGCCACACAGGCTCTTTTCAGTTAATTGCCCTACAAGACCTCTCCCACTGTAGTCTTTGCCAGCCGTGCCCTCCCCGGTTTGTCTGCCAGCTGCACTTAGTTGTTTAACTGTCACTCATTCTCCAGATCTCACTCCAAAATCACTTCACGGTGAAGCCTTCCATGATCCCTTCCAAGGGAGCCTTCCCTGTTTCCCATTCTTTTTTTTTTTTTTTTTTTTTTTTTGATCCCTGGATTTATTACTAAACCAAAGCACTAGTGGAGAAGAAACACCAATAGAAAGAGAAAACATCATCTTGCAAGAAAACGCATCCAACTGTTCATATAGTAGTGATGTTCTCAGAGTGATATGGTAAAAGGCAAGTGACCTTGACATAGCATAAATGTGTGCCACTTCATATGTGAGGCTCCTTATAGACCCAGCTTGGTTCTTCTCCAATTTCTTCTCTTGGAGTTGTACCTGATTTTATTACCAGTTTTCATTCGAATTCATTGGGGAATGGGATGATTCTGCTTTTGTTTCTTGGCCAGCAATCGCTTAATCCTGAAAGTCTTGTGAGAAGACGTGGCAAGGAGCAACTTCAACCACACATAGGATGGTGGAGAAGAGAAGAGAGCCCATTCTTATACCAGTCAGATTAAACTGTCATAGCTCTGGTACTAAAAGGTACCTGATATTTATGAGATTATTTGATTAAGAACTGTCTCCCCCACGTTACTTTAAACTGTGAGTGAAGAGATCTGGCGCACTCTGCTCACCACTGAATCACCCCTTATGCCCCACACAGGAGCACACACTAAATTCTAGAGAGTAGCCATCTGTCTTGTCTACACCATATGCCCCCTTAGGAAGCTAGAAGAATGGTCAATTTTGTGTTGAAGGATGAGCACAAGCACAAGGCTTTGTTCGTGGTAGTAAGCAATAAAGGTTTGCAAAAGTTGAAATGTTGGTTCCATTTGAAATGTTCCGAGTATTATATATCATGCTTCTAATAACATCGAAGGTAGGGTCAGAAGACTGTCTGAACCTGTGTCCTCCACTTATACCTCAGTCTTAGCCAGTCAACTCACAGATGTGTAAGAGACTGGGATGGAATATGTGATAAGTTCGGTGGGAATCCATCCCTACTAGTAGAAACCCATGCCCTGGTGCTGGTGGGTAATAATAATGATAATCTTTTTTTTTTTTTTTTTTTTTGTTGGGGTACGCGGGCCCCCCCCTTTTTTGGCCTCCCCCGT
>NW_020174057.1:4711241-4833853 GCF_003031525.2 Neophocaena asiaeorientalis asiaeorientalis
TTGCCCGGGGGCTGGGGGAAAATAAGAATTATAATCTTTTTTTTTTTTTTTTTTTTTTTGTGGTACGCGGGCCTCTCGCTGTTGTGGCCTCTCCCGTTACGGAGCACAGGCTCCGGACGCGCAGGCTCAGCGGCCATGGCTCACGGGCCCAGCCGCTTCGCGGCACGTGGGATCTTCCCGGACCGGGGCACGAACCCGTGTCCCCTGCGTCGGCAGGTGGACTCTCAACCACTGCGCCACCAGGGAAGCCCTATTGCTCTTAATTCTACTCACAACAAAATGAGTTGTCCTTCAGCCTACTTTTGCCAACTATTTCATTTTGGACCAAGAAATGGTGTATTTCAAAAAGCCATCAAAAAGTGATGTAACACAATCAGTTTTAGAGTGCCACAGAGAGTCTGGAGAATTTCCTGGGGCCTAGGTGTTAATTTGAAGTCCCAGGAAAGAACATGGGAAGGGACAGGAAAAGTTATACTCTACCCTGCAGCTACCAAGGAGGTAGGTATTCATGGCATCTTGCAAGGCTGCATTCTGGGGTTTTTTCTCATCTTAGCCATTGGCAATGTAGCGTGTGTGTGTGTGTGTGTGTGTGTGTGTGAGAGAGAGAGAGAGAGAGAGAGAGAGAGGTTAATCACAGAAAATGTACTCATTTATCTTTCTTGTTCTTGTGAGAAAATTCCTGAGAGATATTCTTCTGAGAGTCAGAAAATGTATTATTCTGATCTCTGTGGGTGTCAGAGATGCAAATTCCTCAATTTTGATGACATTAGCACCTAATGTGTTTCTTAACTGTTTCTTTGATAAAGAGAGGACTCTCCTGAAAGATAAGGGCCAGAAGAGGGAGAAGTCAAATTTCAGTGTTCTAGAAGAAAAAGCTGAGGTCTTTGGGATTTCAGGTAACCTGCTCAGTGGGGAGTCAGATTCTACAGATCAGAAAGAAAAACAATGAAATCATTGTCAGGTTCGGAGACTTTTGTAACTTGTCTGTGTTTGCCATTGTGGTCATTTCCCATCCCTATCATGACCACCAGCAAAATGCTTAAAATTAAATCATTTATAGGTGATATGTTAAATATGGTAAATTAATTAACTAATTCAACCCATTTTTATTGAGTGTGTATCCTGCACCAGGGGTTCTTCCAGAGCCTGGGAATAAAGCATTGAACACAGCAAAGATCTGTGCCTTCATTGAGCTAACATTCTAGTGGAAAAACAGACAGTGAAGGAAGTAAATAAAATCCACAGTGTTAGATGCTGTTAAGTGCTACGTGGGTGGCGGCGGGAAGGAGAATAGACATGTTGAAGAGGAGGGTTGCAATTTTAAATATGATCATCAAGAAATGTTTCATTGAGAAGGTGACATTTAAATAAAGATCTGAAGGAAAGGTTAACTGTGGTTAATCTGGAGGAAGGGTGTTTCGGGCAGAAGAATGCAAAGTTCAAAGACTTCTAAGTTAGAAAAGGAATTTATTGGCTCAATGTATCTGAAAACTCAAGAGCTCAGGCCGGCTTCAGGCATGGCTTGATAAAGGGATTAGGAAAACATATTCTTTTTCTGTTCTCCTCTGTGTGCTGGTTTCAATCTTATATAGGTTGGTCTTTTGTGGCTCTAGGAGAGCTATAGTGTCTCCCGTTCTTACATCCTTGTACTTCAACTCTATGGGAAGAGTAAAGGTCTTTGTGTCAGCATCACCAGCAAAAATCTCATTTTGTCTCTTGTTCTGATTGCAGCTTTGCTGATTTCTGAACCAATTATTGTGATCAGAGTAAATGCTGTGTGCTAATTGTTTTATGCTTGTATCACTTGCTCCACTGGAATGGCATGGACTGCCAAAGTACCTATGTGTCTGGGGTTTTTTTGGGGGGTGGGTGTAATGTTCCCCTAAGGAAAATTGGGAAACCAAGGGAAGGATGAGTGGATTTTGGAGCACAAAAGCAGGAAGAGTCCATTATACTATGTCTTCGTGCTTAAATGAGATCCTGGATAGAGCTGTATCTATCACAAACTTGCTGGGGAAAGTCACTTCATCTCTACTGAATCTAGTTTCTCTTTCTCAAAAAAATTAAGAGGTTAGACCCATGAACTTTGTCACATTTAAATTTATACTCTCTGTGTATTTCTTAAAGTCTTAACTTACAAAAATCATGTTATATTATGATATTACAAATATAATCTGTTGAAGGGAAAGTAAAAATGGAGAATTTAGCCTTTATAATGACTGTTGATATTTGGCATAAGGGCCAGCATGCATTTTTGAGTATAGGACTAAGATGCAAAGTTCTCAAAAGCTGGTGTGATCAATCCCAGATGCCTCTGTACTCTGATTTACTATTTCCTCTACTTGACGAGCTATTGGAAGAAAGGGACAAAGAAAGGGTGTATATCAGAATTCTCTGCTGGATCAACTTCCAGCTTGGAGTTGGGGGACTCTGCTGAAAGACCAGCTCCAGGAGAATTTTTTTTTTTTCTTTTTTTTGGCCACACCACGTGACTTGTGGGATTTTTAGTTCCCTGATCAGGGATCGAACCCAGGCCCTCAGCAGTGAGAGCACAGCGCCCTAACCACTGGACCGCCAGGGAGTTCCCCAAGAGTATATTTAACACAGCTTTCTATATTTGAAGGTGAGTGGAGAGTCGGCACACCCTTTTGTGTTGGCCTTTGTAACATTATGGAAATGTGAGCATAGGCTCTCCTAAAGGTTGAAGACCCCTGTGATTCATTTCCTAGACTTTGAGGATGGCACAGCCCCTCCTTAGTGCTGGATTGGAGGGAGAACGGCTGAAGGAAATGGCCCCTCCCCCAGGCGACATCTTGAGCCCTAGGCTCTCCTAACAACTGAAATTTCCAACAGCAAGAGACCTCCATAAGTGTTTTGCCTATGCGTAATATCAGAGCTCAGCATTTTCCATATAAATTTGTGAACGTGTGTGTTTGACACTTGGCATTGCATAACAGAGACAAGTATCTCCAAGCTTTCTTCATGATTCGGGCAACACCTAAAACACCTTTGTGTACAATTGCCATGTGTCAGACATGATGCACTTAGGTGACCCAAGACCTGCCTCTGGGAATATTCTCTTGGAAATTTCCATGCTCTTGAGCACAGTGCACAAAAACCACATCAGACGCAGAATATCCTTCTTCTTCTATGACAGATGCAGGGATTTATGCACTCTTGGCTTCCTTAACCAAATCAAGATAAATTTCTATCTGGTTTCAGGAGGTCTTCAGGAGCCCATGAAGACCATTTGCTTTATTCCAGTCAGCCTTTGTTTCAAGTTGGAAGGGCAGTACTTCAGGAGGAAAGCGGGGTCCCAGAAACTCCTTCCCCAGCTGTCCAAAATATTCTCCTTATCGTGGTTTTACATGGCTGACTCATCAGCATGATATTTGTCTCTGAAATATTTTCCTAAAATAAAAAATATATAATAATCTATTACAGCACACTGTGGTCACATATTGTTTCCATACTCTGAGTGTTATCATGTGCTCTCAGCCAATAAGATCTGGTCCAGAAAACTATTCTATACATGTTTGATCAATGACTACAAATCTGTACTTCCTGAGTTGAGTGTGTCTGCAATGTGTGTTGTTTCTTTAATCGTGGTCTCCTTTTCTGTCATTTTTTGTGTTCTTTTCATGGCTTACAGAAAAAGCAATAACAATAGACTTGTTGCAAAGAAAGATATTTGCAATAAATGTGAAAACGTAAGTTTTATCAAGAGATGAGAAGACAAGCCACAGACTGAGAGAAAATATTTGCAAAAGGCATATCTGATAAAGGACTGTTATTTAACATATGCAAAGAACCCTTAAAACTCAGCAATAAGAAAATTTTAAAAAAGAAAAACCTGATTAAATAGGCAAAACCCAGATAGACGCCTCAGCAAGGAAGATATACAGATGGTAGGTAAGCATATGAAATGATGCTCAACATCACATGTCATTAGAGAACTGAACATCAAAACAAAAATGAGATATCACTACCTACATATTACAACGACCAAAATCTTGAACACTGACAACATCAAATGCTGGTGAGGATGTGAAGCAACAAGAACTCTCATTCGCTGCTGGTGGGAATGCAAAGTGGTTTAGCCACTTTGGAAGACAGTTTGGCAGTTTCGTTCAAAACTAAACATACTCTTACCATGTGATCCAGCAACCGTGCTCCTTGGTGACTACCCAAATGAGCTGAAAAATCTTGTCCACACAAAAGCCTACACACGAATGTTTATAGAAGCTTTATTCATAATTACCAAAACTTGGAAACAACCAAGATGTCCTTCAGTAGGTGAATGGATAAATAACCTGTAGTACATCTAGACACTGGAATATTATTCAGTGCTAAAAAGAAATGAGCTATCAAGCCATAAAAAGACATGGAGAGAATCTAAATGCATATTACTAAGTGAAAGAAGCGAAACTAAAAAGGCTACATACTGTATGATTCCAACTCTAGGACATTCTGGAAAAGGCAAAATCATGGACATGATCAAAAGATCAGAGGGGAGTGGGAGGGGTGAATAGGCAGAGCACCAAAGATTTGGGAGCAGTGAAACTATTCTGCATGAAACTACAATGATGGATACTAGTTGTTATACATTTGTTCAAACCCACAGAATATATGCCACCAAGAGTGAACCCTAATGTAATCTATGGGCTTTGAGCGATGATGGTGTGTCAGTATAAGTTCGTGGATTGGAACCACTTTTGGGGAGACGATAGTGGAGGAAGCTGTGCCTGTCTGTGTCAGGACAGGGAGTCTATGGAAAATCTCTGTACTTTGCACTCACTTTGCTGTGACCCTAAAATTGCTCTAAAAATAAAGTCTATTTAAAAATGCAAGTTGTATGGATTTTTGAGGTGCCTTCATGTGGAAATTCTTTGACATGATAAAGGGTGTCATCGCCACATCCCGGGAGGACTAACATTCAGCTCTATAGGAGGGAGAGGAGAGCAACCATGGCTGCCTGACTGCAGCGGCCATGAGGAGACCGACAGTGCTTCTCTGTTAAGGACTATGCAGTGTCAGCATGTTGAGAGCCATTCAGCTAGCAGGTAATCATTCCCAGCCTTGCCCTATGCCTGGGCCTGTTCTTCCAACAAGAAAGAGGAAGGAACGTGGAGAAGGATGCTGCCCACTCTGAGTTTCCAAAAGGCTTTTGTAGGAGATAATTCCCCTCCCTTATCAGAGTTGGGCAGTATCAAGTCCAGCGTTATCTGGGAGGACAACTCAATGGCAGCTGAAGCTGTGTTTATTAGCACAGCTGCTGTAGCAGCAAGAGTCCACTCCCCTGCTGCTACCATTGCTGCCCTCTTGGTGGCTGGGCAAGGAGAAGGGTTTATTGAGTGACTTCGGCTAATAATTACGGTGACGGCCAGCATATAAGGATTGCACACATTGTGCCAGGCAGAACACTGAGTGTTTTACATGGATTGTCTCAATCCTCAAAAGAATAACAGCCAGTAGCACTTAGTAAATGCCAGGCACTGTTCAGATATATTATCCTGATTGAATTCTGATGAGAACCTAAAGAGGTGGTTCCATTATCTTTCCTGTTTTACAGATGAAGCAACTAAGGCTTAGAGAAACTGAGTAACTTGCCCAGTGTCACACAGCTGCTAAGTCGTATAGTCAGGAATCAAATTCAAGGACAGCATGACTCCAGGACAGTCTTTTAATCATAGTTGTGCAGAGTTGTTCCATTACAATTTTATTATCTCTAAAATGTTTTCTAAAAATAAAAGGTCTATAAAAATCCATGATAGGACCATGTGCATACATGTTTTTCCCACGTGTTCTTAGTGTACCATGTGTTCTTGGCTGGTGACGGCTAGCATAACAGACTCTACCACACTCTTAATCAGTTCAGGTGATTGCGTCCCACTCTGATTGTGATTGCTAAAGTCTAGGAGAGAAGCAAAGCCAAACTTTGATACACAACTGGGATTCCTATTAGTGAACTAAATGTCATTTAAATCTATTTCCTCTGTATTTATTCCTCCCAGGTGCTGGGGTGTCCTCTTCAGCTTCATTCTTATGGGCTTTCTCCTGTAGTCATTTCTCTTTTCATTTTCTGCCTGAGCTAGTTTGGACTTGCGGCCTCTAATTTTAGGCCTCTCACTCTCCCTTCCAAATCACTTCTACACGTGACTGCCAGCATGTTCCTTCTAAAGGACTAGAGCTTGTGAATAATAATCTTCATGGTTGGACCCAGGATTTCCTTCCCAGCTGGACCTCCTACGACTCCCCAACCTGTCCCCTAAGATCAGCCACACCAAATCACTGACTATCCCCCCAATTCACCATTTCTAGCTTTGTTCCTCTGCACAGATTTTCCCGCTGTGCAGGGCACTCCGGATCCCAGGTGGAAGCCCTTTCCATCCTCAGTGCTAAAGTCAAGCTGCCCTGTTCTGATTTCTCCAGCCTCTTCTCTTTGGAATCATGGGACCTTGGACATACCTTGATCTTAGTGCAGTCGGTATGCGTTTCAGCTCACAGAGTTTTTTTATATTGACCAATTTAACTTATATTTTGAACCCTCATTCTGCCTCTTGTTGGATACCTAAGCTCAGGTAAAGCAGGGTACTTCTCCCGTCTCTTTTCTGGGGTTATGTCTAAACACGTAACTTACACGGCTTGTGTAAACCCAGAGCGCTTGGGTTGGCGAATGTGGTGTTGGCTATCACCTCTTCCTGCTGGCCTCTACTTGATGCCCATTGTCTCCGCTGTTCCTTTGGTAGTCAGTCCAGACAGGTGGTTGTAATATCACTCTCCTTCCCATCTCTCTTTTTTTTTTTCGGTAGTACTGCACGACTTGTGGGATCTTAGTTCCCCAACCAGGGACTGAACCCGGGTCCTTGGCCGTGAGAACAGAGAGTCCTAACCACTGGACCGCCAGGGAATTCCTACTCTCCTTCCCACCTTTGAAGGCCTCTCAGGTTTAGCAAATTCCCTGCTTTGGTGCCCTTCCTGGGCACACAGTCATAGATGTTCCCAGGCTGTGCTGAGCAATGGGAAAGTTTAGGGTGCCAAGATCTGTCTCTTTCTGGATCACTCTCAGAAACATGAGCCCATTCTGTTAACTCAGTGAGGCTCTCCTAGATGCAGTGTGCTGGCATTTCTTCTGTGGGCTCTGATGCTCCTCCCAGGCTCCACAAGAGATGGAAGCAAGAATCCCTCCATTACTGGAGCTCTCAGGGTCATTTGGGAGCCCTGTCACTCCGTCTTTCTCTGCATGTGGGCCCTTCTTGCAGAGCCGGTTGCACAGAAATTCTCCTGTGTTTATTGTGACTCTTGTAACTCCCCTCAAGCTGAGGAAATGTTATTCAACAGTGGTGAGACGGGTGGAGGGTGGGAGGAGGGTGTAGGAAGTCTAACTCTAACCCCATCCTGTCATCTCTATGTCCTCAGGCCCAGGCTTTTGAAACTCAAAAACTTTTACTCTGCTTTTTGCTGTAACAGCCTTTTGGCAATGAATCTCATAATGCTAAAAAGGGGCCAAAACCAGGGGTTCTAGAGAAGAAGGGCTGTTAATATTTCAAAGTATCATTATCCCACTGTCGCAGTATTCATCGCATTATTTGGATAATAGTAGTCATCACATTAAAGAAAAACTATACCTTTCCTTTATATCACCTTCTAAATCATGACATAACCCCAGAGAAAAGATGAAGGAAGGCCCTTGATGCCTGAGCTCAGGTATCTACCAACAGGCAAATCAGGGTTCAAAATGTAAGTTATATTGAGCAACAGAAAAAAAAAATATGTGAGTTAAAATGTATACCTAGTACACTAAGATCAAAGTATGTCTAGGATCCCGTGAAGACAGTGCAGGGGAGAGAGTAGGAACTCAGCGTCTGGTGAATGAATTAAGCGATTTAATGATTAATGCTAACAGATTTCATTTCTCCAGTGCCCACCATGTGCCAGGTACAAGCCAGTCTTCTCAACAATTCTTACAAGAGAGGCATTATCTCCCACATTTATAATTGAGGAAAACAATCAAGGCTCAGAGAAGTAACATCTTTTGTCCCAGATCAAATACCTAATAAGTAGCAAACACAGAATTCGAACCCAGATTTGTTTGACCCCAAATCTTGAATTATTTTGTGTGTGCCCAGGGCACACTATGTAATCAATTTTATTTAACCTTTGAGGTGCTTCCACGTGCAAGGTACATGTAAGATATATATGTATATGTGTATATGCAGATGCATTCACATATATGATGAAGTCTCTTGCTTTCTAGGGAATTAAATGCATTTTCCAACCACCAGAAAGGATTATTAAAATATATTCTCTTGCTCTGCTATTCTTAGAATTTTCATGTTATTATTTTCCGTGAAGCTTATTGATTCCTCTAATATTTACTGCCTCACTTATCAATATAAGTAGGATGCAATGTGACCAGTTTACACTTGGAATCTTAACACTTGCAACTGTGGTTTATTTCCACCAAATGATGTATTTGTCATTTAAGCCATTTAGACATTGGTGAGGATGAAGAAAAAAAAAATGTTTGTGTGAGTTATATGGGGATAAATGTTTTCTTTTTTGCATTGCCTGGCAAGATGGTGGCGGTATTTTTTACAAATAGGATATGTAATTGTGTGTCTATTCCAAGCAGCTTGTTTATATTTTCCCCCGGGGTTTGACTTTCTTAGATGTCTAAAACACTCTGAGGGGAGGGAGGGAATGCCATAAATTTTTACAAACAGACATTGTCCTTGTTTCCCAGGCAAATTCAATGCACCTTCTGTTGGGTAATTGGAATCCAAGAAGTAACATGGAGTGTTTTAACAAAATGTGAATGAGCTGTATTTATAATGGAACAGCAGAAATTTGGAAACCCAAACTATTTATGTGAGAGAAAGTGATTAAAAAGACACAGTGAGAGATCAGTGTGTGTTGACTCAGTTGTAGAATTTGGCATTTAACACATTAAACATAGGTAAATGTGAGTAAATATTTCCAGAAGACTGATTCCACCCCTCTTCTACTTCTGGTGCAGAGTCCATCTGCATTTGCTGATGCATTCTCTTTTGGGGTGGTGGTGGTTATAAACTGTACCGTTAAAAATGTGCTGTAAAAAAAAAAAGTGCATCTCAGAGTGGTTCTATCTTTTTTTTCCTTTCTATTTTGGGTTAATAGGATAGGAAAGGGACCTTGGGGGAGCTGTTAATAAGCTTCACATTACGTTTTTGTGCAGTAATGGCCCCTTTTACAAAAGGCCATGTACCTGCATGTGTGTATGTGTGTGTAATTTTGTCTTTAGAACATCTCAGCTCCTAGGGTCTTAGAAATGCAGTCCCTTCATATTTGAGACCACTGTCCCGAGCAGTGTCAAGAACCGAAGGCAAAGGCCAGATGCCACGTTGCTAGGAGGACCAGGTGGCAGGGTTGGGCTGTGCAGTGTCGGGGGAGGAAGAGAGAAATGCAGCTGGTGATGTCAAAAGCCCGGCACGCTTTCCATTTCCTCTCCCATTCATTTTGGAGACAATCGTTTCATGAACGTTAGCACATGTGAACATACAAATCTAACTCCTGCCTGCCCTCTCCTCTTGCCCAGTCATTCATCCCAATTTTCCATTTTATTGGTTGGTTGTCCTAACTCACAAAATTCTCAGGTTACTTTTTCTTCCATGTGAGAACAGTGGTTTTCAACCTTTTGGGAGTCACACACCTCTGAGAAACCTGTGAAGGGAAGGATCTTTCTCCTAATTCACAAAGAGTCAGAATATTAGGAGTTTAGGGATTCTCAGAAGTTAATCAATGGACCCTTGGTTAAGAACAACCGTCCCCTATGATATCTTTTTTCCATTTATCTGCAATTGCCATCCCCCGGCTTCTTGTCCTTTTATAACACCTTTCATTTGCAAGGTGGCTGATTGGTCTGTTTCTAATGTTGGTTGCACAAAGAGGTGTTGTTTCTTTCATATCATAAAGTCATGGGGGGAGGAGAACAGGCAGTGTAAGCTC
The DNA here is from genome assembly GCF_003031525.2 of Neophocaena asiaeorientalis asiaeorientalis. Taxonomy (NCBI): domain Eukaryota; kingdom Metazoa; phylum Chordata; class Mammalia; order Artiodactyla; family Phocoenidae; genus Neophocaena; species Neophocaena asiaeorientalis. The sequence goes on from NW_020174057.1 coordinate 4,721,229, forward strand.
TTCTGGCTCTACACCCCCTTAGTACGAGTCTTTTTCCCATGTTATTCTGGAAGGGTGTCTAATGGACTCTTCTTTCTACTTGGTGATGATGATACAGATACACGATAGTAGAAAATGATTACTGAGTTGTCTCTCTAGAAATGGCAATATATCCTGTATAGTACTGTCTATACTCCTTGACATGGACCCTCTTGAATTCAAAGTATTTACACGAATTTACAAAGTGGCATCCCTATCTGATGGAGTCTTTGGTGGTAAAGCTAAATATAGTTAACTTGTTTCCACAGGACTCCTATCTCTGCTTAGACAGCAGGTCTCGAACTGATGGAAAAAGCTAAATGTCTGTGTTTCTCAAACTACGATATATCTGAAAAATATTGTAGATATTCAGGATTGTGTCCACCTACTCCAATTTGAAAAATGCTGATTTATGAAGCTAAAATCTTATTCTAAGAAACTTTTTTTCAGTTACCAATTATAAATAAAAAGCGTTCTTTTGTTAGGCAGAATATTGCATCCGGCCCCCAGACGTCCACACCCTAATCTCCCAAAACTGTAAATATGATCAAAGGGACTTTGCAAATGTGATTAAGTTTAAAGACTTTGAAGTAGGGAGATTTCCAGCTGCGCCCAATCTAATTACCCAAATCCCTATTCTTGGAGCATCTTTCCAGGCTATGGTCAAAGAAAGAGTTGTGGTAACAGAAGCAGCATTAGAGAGATGCTACATCACTGGCTCTGAAGGTGGAAGAAAGAGGCCACAAGCCAAAGAATGTGGATGACCTCTCCAAGCTGAAAAGGTAAGAAAATGGATTCTTCCCTAAAGTCCTCAGAAAGGAGCCCAGCCTGGCTGACACCTTGATTTTAGCCCAATGAGACCCATGCCAAATTTCTGACCTTCCAAACTAGAAGATGATAAATTCATGTTGTTTTAATCCACAAGTTTGTGGTAATTTGTTGCAGCAGCAAGAGAAAACCGATACAGTTCTGTTGTTACAACTGTAAAATAATGTACAAATATACAATTAACGTAAATATTCCAAAATTTAAAAATTTTATGTAATTCATGACCCCTTGGGTCCAGAGTGAGAAACACTGCTATATTTAAGTATTTAAGAAGTAGATGAGGCGATCCATAGATTCTTTCCATGTGTGCTTTTACTGGGTGGATTTGTAAATTCCTTAATTCAGTGCTTTAAATTTGGTGAGCCCATTTTGTGAAACATATCTTTTCTGATGTACAGAGCCACCTTCCCTTATATTGTTTAAACTTCTCATCTCTCAGCACTCAGGTAACCAAAGAGTAACCTATGAATGATGTATCTTGGCATCTAGTAATGTTTTAGTAATAAGTAATAAATTTTTTAGTAATAGGTAATAAGATTTTAGTAATGCATTTTATAGTCACCAGAAGCTGTGCATTCCTTTTTTGCATGATTCAAATTTGCTCTGTTTGGGACTAAATAGCAGATTGGTTTATCTGCAATGATATTTTTTTCATTCTAATAAAAATATAGCTGGTTTTTCTTAGCAATACCTTGAACTGTAATTATGCTATCTCTTGGAATAATTCATTTGTACCAGTGGGAAAATATGCATCTCATTCAGGCAATATTGTTGCCCTCTCTCTGTCTAAATTTATTGATAAATTGATTTTAAGAAACAGGAGAAGGAGAGAGAGAGAGAAGGAGAGAGAGAGAGATTAAGAAAGGATCTTGAGAGGTCACCTCTTTCTTCAGGCAGGAGTGTATCTAAGAGATTCTGAACAGATAAATATCTATCCTAGGGATGGAAATGGAATTTTTCCCCCCTAAGGGAGGCCTAAATATATTTCAGTCAGTCAGTTCATTTGCATGAGTCATTTACATTGATTTCCATGAACCATTCCTAGGTCTCTATTCTCCGTAGACTTAACAAGATCTCTCTCTCTCTCCCCTTCCCTCCCTTCCTCTCTTTCTCTCTCTCTTCCCCCTATTTATCATTCATTCCATATATGTTGAATGTCTACTCTGGGAATGGCCCTGTGAAGGCCTAATTAGAATCTCTGAGAAATAAAGTTCAGAGTCCTATCCACAGGAATTTACGATCTTCTGGGGAGGACAGAATGTGGACCTAAGGAAGGGTGAAATGACAAGAGGTGTTTATAAAATGTCATAAAAGGTAGTGGAAATGGAGGATAATAATAAAGTGTGGGTAACGCTAATGGCAGAATAAACATCTGAGTACCCCACTATATGTTCAGGCCCCTCGTGTATGTTATCTCTTTAAATCCTCAACAAACTTTTGAAAGAGAGATTTTTATCCCCATTTACGTAATTACAGAACACTGAACCCAGTATTCCAACTGACTCAGGTTCACCTGAGTCTAAAATTCATCCTCATCTCATTGGGACACACTGTTGTTGATGTGCTATCGTAGAAAGAAACATTCCCTGTGGATCTCAAGTCTTCCTGGGAGATGTGGGGATTGTTAGATGCATTTATCAAGCATCTGCTATGTGTCAGGCACTTGCTAGATCTGTTCTCCCATTTTAAGAATGAGGAAACTGGGGCCTAGACAGATTCGGTAACCTGCCCAAAGGCACGTATCAGGTGAGTGACAGAGCCAGGGTATGGACCCAAGTGGGCTGATTCCCAAATGCAGTGCTATCTCCTCAGCGCTGTGCTGGGTATTGGGACCTCCTGCTGAGCAGGACAGAAGGTCTCTTCACTCCTTTCAGCATAACATGGAAAGAAAACAATTCAACAAGTTGTATCATGAAGTGCGATAAGTATTTTGATAGGGGAAATAGAATGCTGTCGGGACAGAGGAGGAAAGGATTTCTAACCTGCACAAGAAAAAAAGTAAGAAATGCTTCCCCAGGGAAATGAGCATTAAGCTAAACCCTGAGGGATGAGTAGAAGATAAGTAGGTGAGAAGGATGGGAGCACGTCCAACTAGTCAGCAAAATGACAGCCCCCAGCCTTAAATCAGAGATTAGTTCAGAAATAAGCCAACTGCATTTATCAACCTCTTCCCCAGATAGCCACTTGGTTCACGCCTTGACTGCCATTAGATCTTGACTCAGAATCACTTCTCCTCACGGTCTTTCCTACCCGCCCTATTTAAAATTATACCACATCCCCCAACCTTCCCAATCTCTTTCCATGGCATCTATTTTCCTCTATGGCATCTGTATAACTTACTACATGTTTTATTAGTTCATTGCTTTTCATTGTCTGTTTCCTCCCACTAGTATATATGCTCCATGGGGGCAGATTTTTTTTCTTTGTTTTGTTCACTACTGAGTCTCAAGAGCCTAGAACAGCGCTTATAACGTGGCAGACTCTCAATATATACTTGCTGAATGAATGTTAAGATATTCACATGTTCTTGATTTCATGAACACTGTCTCCTCTAAATCAGAGAAACTTTCACTCAGGTGCTCTCACTGAAAGCTTCCTGATGCCCTTAGTATGTCATGCTCTATTCTAGATACTCTGGGAGCCACGAGGCAGTGTGGTGGGCAGGCACCTTTCAGCAGGGTGCTTCTTCCTCCCTGAAGCCTTCAAATCACACATAGAATTTTCTCTAACTTTGTGTGGAGGAGAGAATCTTAGTGTTTGTTTTCACCCATCACCTGAGCACCCTCCTTTCCATTTTCCTCCTTTGCAGAAACTTGTTTCTAGATCTCTTTGCCTAGTCAGTCCTCTGAAGCTCACCCCTGGGAAACATTTCTGTGCCATGGTGTTTATTACACCAAAATTTAACAATGCCCTTTCTTATTTTCACTTAACTAGTAAGACCTTTGACTTTTGGTGACTAAAAATGTTTAAATTTAAGAGCATACTATCAACAATATTTGGCATAGCAGAGCAACCAAATATATCCTGTTTTGTCTAAGTTTACAGCTTCTATTATTTTCTCAGATAGGCTAGTTTACAAACATGGGCTTGACAGTTGGTACTTTGTCCTTTTATATCCAGTTGGAGGAACTGAAGCAGAGAACCCAAAGCCTGTGTGCAAAGAGCTCATGATTGCAAAGGAATGCAAAGACCTTAGAGATGAGAGTCATCTGTTTGCTCAGAGAGAGAGACACACAGAGAGAGTATCTGAATGTAACGAGTATTATTAGTTGCCTGACCAGGAAACTACAGAACAAGGCGATTACTCCTTCATCCTTCCTGCATGGAAGTTTCACAGAGATTTGAAATTTTGTTGTTCTGGTGACGTACTACTAATGGAAAAAGATTTTGATTATGGTTACATTGTGACCTTTGGGGATAGTTTGTAGAATCACTGGTTAACTAGGTCAACTCCATCCATGTGGTATCGTTATGGTCATTATACCAGAAGAGGAATAGCAAACTAGAAATCAAAACTGGAAAGAAGACTATGAGGTAACATTTAGTCCCTGACTGCCTGATGTGACCTGAGCTTCTGCATAGTGATAGCCATACATAGAATAAGCTGAGAAGGCCAAGGTCAGAATAGCAAACTGCTCCCCACTACTACTTTCCTATTATCCTCATTCCAACCCTTGGATATAAAACAAGCTTGATTTGGAATTTTCCCAGCTGCAGAGGCATCTACTTAAGGCTCCTTTCAAGTGGTCTGTTTCTTGTTTCTCCAACATTAATTCAGAAAAAAGCAGAAGATCGTTTATGAGTCTTTGAACCAACCAATTAGATGTTTTCCTTGGTGTTTGAACAGACAATTAATATGAATTCCTGAAGGCCAAATATGTAATTCTGAACCAAACATTGAAGAGGGTTTCAGGTTTCCTAACTGTTGAATTTTGGGATAATTGTTTCCATGTGTTTCCCGCTGATGAATCGACCTATAATCATTTCATAGTTTGATTTAAAATGTTTTTTTTTTTCTTTTCACAGTTTTGTTTTTCTATTGCATATGCGTTTCTCTTTATCCCACATAAAATATTCTGTTTCCCAAGAGAATTCATGAATGAGAAAGAAGAGAGGACAAAGCAATGAAGTGCTGAGCACAGAGGGGCAAGTCCTGAGACGTTTCACACATGAAGGGACAAGGGTGGGAGCAAATGGTGGCTGAGTCATGTAGGGACTAGGGTTCCACACTGGGATCAGAAGGTCTTGGAATATTGGCAAGGGTTTATCTGCGAGTCTTTTCTGAGGTCACTGGGGTGCCTAAAGCACGCCCCCCAATCATACAACAATACGACATTCTGCGACTCAACTTTTACCCATGTGCCTCATTACCCCATAAAGATCATTTCATGAACTGTTTGTAGTTCAGAAAAAAAAACATGCAAAAAGTTTGAATAGTACAAGGTAGCTTCTGATGAGGTAGAGGTGGGGAATTCCAGGCAGAGGGAACAGAACATGCAAAAACATAGCAGCAGACAACATAGTGGCTTCTGCCCTTTCTTCATAGGCCTCAAAGGGTTTCTGGGAACAGTGGCAGAAGTTCTGACATCACCAGGGGCCAGGGCCCTCCAGTCTATTGTTGCTTGACATCTAGGGAAATAGAAGGACCCCAGGCAGCCTGGCCCCAACCTAAGGACAAAGAAGGTCACTAAGCAGAATGGAAATTCACCTTGTGAACTCTCTTGCACTTTACTATTTCACCTCCCCTTTTAGCTCTATCCACTTTTAGAAAAATCTCTTCTTTAGGGGCAGCTGCATACACAGTCTCCAGGGAAATGCTGAATAACAGTGTTTGAGGAACTTGTGTAAATAACTGTGTGAAGTGATACTGTAATTATACTGGGTTTAGATTAAAATGCGTCACTAGGGGATGATGAATTCTAGCACGTTAAGCCAATGATTCTCAACTGGGGTGATCCTTCCTCACCCAAAGGGGACATCTGGCAATGTTTGAAGATAATTTTGACTCACATCTTGAGACACGGGGTATCCAGTGAGTAGAGGCCAAAGACATCACTGAACATGTGACAGTGCACTGGACAGTCCTCACAACAGAGGATTGCCCGATCCTGCACTAATGCTGAATCAAGACTCTTGTAGTTCTTCTTACTGGCGTGAATTTAATCCTCCACACCAGTCTCTAATGTTTCAGGGTACAGAGGAGGTTAAGAGCTTCTAGAGATTGCTGATCTTCTAGATCCATCACTGGGATTCAAATCCTAGGTCTGAATCTTACTGGATGTGTGACTGTCTGTGTGTGCGATCTTGGCAAATTACTTAATTTCTGTGTCTCTGTTTCTTTATTTGTAAAGTAGAGATAATGCAAGTCGCTACCTCATAAAGTGACTTTGAGGAAAAAGTGAAGTATGTTAAATTTCTTTTTTTTTTTTTTTCTGTTGCAGTTGCCTGGTTTCTGGGAATGTGGCTGGTAAATATCAGAAGGGTAGCATATACCATCCCCAAATTCAATTCCACCCCTTCATGGATTAGCTGCTACATGCTGGGCATTCTGCTGGGGATGTGGAGATGGGTGACAAATAGGAGCGCATAGGCATTGAGGAAGTTTTCTCCTTGGGTGCAGCCCCATGATGACCCCAGAGAAAATCAGTAGACACGTTTGTCTTTCCCTTGAAAACAGAATTGTTATGTTAAAGGCTCACTAAAACATCTCGCCTATTTGAAATGTGTGTGTCATTGTTAGAATCGTTATGTTAAAGGCTCACTAAAACATCTCGCCTATTTGAAATGTGTGTGTCATTGTTAGAATTATTATTTTAAAGCCTCACTAAAACATCTCGCCTATTTGAAATGTGTGTGTCATTGCACCAATGGCTGCTGCAGCTGACCCTTAAGCATTATTCAGACTGAACTTAATTTATCTTTGGTAGCTGCTAGAAGGTTGATTAGACAGCTTCTGGGGACAAATCTCTAAGTGAGTGTATTAGTCAGGGCCCTTCAGCGAAAACAGAACCAACAGGATGTGTGTCCATGTAGAAAGAGATTTATTTCAAGGAATTGGCTCACGTGATTATGGAGGTTAACAACTCTAAAATCTGCAGAGGGGGCTGGCAGGCTGGAGATCCAGGAAGAGCCAATGTTGCAGATGAAGTCCAAAGGCCATCTGTTGTCAGCATTTCCTCTTGCTCGGGGGAGGTCAGTCTTTTGTTCTAGTCACGCCTTCAACTGATTAGACGAGGTCCACCAGCATTATAAGGGCATTCTGTTTCACTTAAAATCCACCATTTAAAATGTTCATCTCATTCGAAAACACCCTTACAGGAAAATCCAAAAGAATGTTTGACCACATTTTTGGTCATCACGCCCCAGCCAAATTGACATAACTATCACAGTGAGTCAGGAAGTGTGGTCAAATACTGGTCAAGGAACAGTGCTTGAAACTGTCTAGGTTTCAAAAGCAATGCCTACCTCTAAAGTGTCCCTGTTAGACGTATACTTGGAGTGGCCAGCCAAATGGCAAAACTTGCTTTTCAATTGCACGTGTTACCTGGCAGAAGAAACCTCTTTGTGTTAGCTGGCACAAAAAGCACCAGCTTCTTCTTTCTAGAACAGTTGGGGGCCTCTTTTCTTATTGACTAGTCAAGATCCTACCTTTTATTAATGTCATCCTATAGAACATTTTTTTCTGTGATTTTGTCATAGCTAGAAAGGGACAAATCTTCTCTGTGTTTGGATATTTTTCTTAGATTGCTGCCGTCATTTCAAAGCTTATTGATATGGATAAGTTGAAGCCCCATTGTCATATTTATACCTCGTACTCTCTTAGAATAGTGATTTAAGAGGCTCAACCTTTACAGGAAAATTCTCTGAGGAAATTGAGCAGAGATATGAAAAATAAATTGTCATTTGTTTATAATCAAATTCATTCCCCTTTAATAAATTTTGCATTAGAAGCTGCCAAATCTAGTCTCATCTTCCTGTTTCTCCTGCAACCTGCATACAAAAGTGTTTCATTCAACCACCCCTTCTAGTGACTGACTCCTTGCCAGAAACTCCTAGCATGCCCTGCCATCTGTTCACCTCTCAGCTGCTTGAATCCACACCCCCCTTCTAAATTAATTCTAAAATATATTTTCCAAATGCCAGTCCTTTGGCTAGTTTTTGTAGGCAACAGCTAACTCCAACCTAAGCATCAGGATCCATCCACTACTCTCTAGGAAGAAACAACAGCAACAAAACAAGGAAACCAAATTGTCTAAATGTATATATAACTCAAATTAGTTGCTTAAAAGCAGTGTGTATCTCAACAGACTAACTGAATCTAATTAGGGTATATGACATCAGATTTGAACTGAAGGACATTTCAGAAGCATATCCTGTTTTTGCTGTCCTCTTCTGCAACTGCTGCTGGAACATCCAGACACAAGAGTCCTTAGCACAAGACTTTGGGGAAGAAAAGTTCCCAGATCAATAGTTTTTCTTTATTTTTCTCCCTACTTGGCTCTTAGGTAGAATTAGCCACTTATTGTTATGTTGGAAGTTTCTTATGAGTACCTCTTTGGAAATTAGGAAAGACTGGATTCAAGGAGGAGGTGACCTTGAGAAAACCTAAGTGTGTTTATTTGCTAGGGCTGCCATAACAAAGTGGTTGGCTTAACCAACAGACCTGGAGGCTAGACATCCAAGGTGAAGGTGTCAGCAGGGTTGATTCCTTCTAAGGGCTGTGTGGGAGAAACTGTTCCATTCCTGCCTCCTAGTTTCTGAGGATTTGCTTGCCATATATAGTCTTCCTCGGCTTGTGGATGCTTCACCCTGATTTCAACCTAATGACCTCATCTTAACTTGATCGTCTATAGACCCATGTTTCCAAATAAGGTTACATTCACAGGTACTGGGGGTTAGGACTTCAACGTCTTTGGGAGGGGACAATTCAGCTCATAACACTAGGATTGACTGGAGGTGGAAAAGCCCATTGTCTTCTTCTGTATCAAACTTGAATATGGAGGTTTCAGCTGGTTGTTCACGAATGTTATGTGTCGCTTAGCATTACCACTAAATCACCAATGCATAGGCGACTCTCTTCCACATACCTTGCATTGTATGCTTTCCTATATAAAATTTTTTTTTATTGCTTTGTTGCTATCACTATAACTTTCTCCAAGAGAATGACTACACATGGTTTTGGAAAAGATTAACAGAATGAAAATTTCCATTTCAAGCATGAGAAATTGATCCAAACCTTATAGTACTTCAGAAAATAGGAATGGCTTTTAGATTTTTCACTAGCTATTTTTCCAGGATCCTATCCTTTCACTCACATTTCCCCATCCCCCTCCCATGCACACATCCACAAAATCCTAAAGCACACACAGGCATCCACATGCAGACAGACAGACAGAAAGTATAGTTTCCCAAAAGATGACCTTACGTTGGTCCTAAACAAGGCTACCTAAAGAAAGTATTGGTTGTAATTCTTCTGATATGGAAGAAGTATTTCATGTTCCTCTTGTTTGTTTTTTGTTTTTTTTGTCTGTTTGGGTGTGTGTGTGTGTGTGTGTGTGTGTGTGTGTGTGTGTGTTTTATTACCTTCCACTGGCAGATGACTGTCTCTTAGATGCCCAACCAGCTGTCTGCCAGCAGCAGAGCAAAAAGATAAACTGCTACTGGTTTCCCTCAGAGAAAACCTGCTTTATCTCAAAGAGCTGAGCTGCCAGGTGGGGTTGAGTAAACTCTGGGGTTACGATACAGTTGAGGCACAAAGTTCACCACCAACGTAAACCAGCCAGCCCAGTTCTGCTTTTTAATGTGCTCTAAACTGACGGAACTGAGCAACATAAACAAGGGTGAAGCAATAGCTTCAGGAGAAAAAGGGGCTGTGTTCTGTTGACAATTAATGGGTGAATGGCTGCTTTGGCATCTTTATGCACAGAATACAATTTTGTTTATTTGCCCCCAAAGTTTACTGGGAAATTGAGGTTGAGAGGGGAGAAGGTATGTGGAAATTATAAGAGAGAAAGTTTTTGTTGCCTCCTGGGCTCACAGAGTTAGAAGGACCTTATTGAGAGCAACCCCTTCAACTGTCTTGCTTTCTTAGGTGAAGAACTTGAAACTTGGGTAAATTAAATGCATGGGGCTGTATGGTTTAATACAAAGTTTGGGGACTTTGGGTTGAAGTCTCTAACTTTATGAAATGTTAGGTTAACACTGTAGGTGATACGTTGTTATGGGGATTAAAATGAGCGAGCGAGCACTGCCTGGGTTTCTAATGTGTCACCTTGTGAGTTACCTTTCCTTCTTTGACCAGGATCACTCAGCTAATTAGTCCTAGAAGAGGGACTAGACACCATTTCTTAGTTCAGTGTTTGGCCTTTGTCTGTGTTATCTCAGATTTTGGAGGACAGGATTTTGGAAATCTCCAATCGAATGAGCTCTATGGTTAAACGAAAAACCTCTTTTCAGATGGTTGTTTCCAACAGCCCTACCAACAAATTTCACCAGAGCTGCTAATAATTAACCAAAGGGAGTGACTGGATGGAAACTTTTCCAGGCCTCTCCAGTGTGTTTCCTGCCAGAAATGGTGGGAGAGGCAGCCAAAGGAAGGACGAGAAAGGAAAGCCAGGGGCTTGCAAAAACACAACATGCGTGATTGAACGTCTTGGCTCTCGGACAGACGGAGCTGTGAGACACTGAAGCACTTTCCCCATTTGTGTATCTTCAGATTCAGGATCTCATTTAGGATCCAAAATCAGAGGAGGGGACCAATGCTCTGGGTTTTCTCGGTGGTGTTTACTTATTCAATAAATTGAGTAGCGACTTTCTGCAGCCTTATCTGAATCTCAGTCACTATTTTAACACCTTGACCTTACTAAGGGGTTTTGGAAGAGAATGGGTACATACGGAAGGGGAGGAGGGGTGCTGTTTGAGCATCAAGCACTTTGTTGTTGATGCTCTGGTGCTTGGCATCTCTTCATCAAGACTGGACAAAGGATGCTTAAATTAGATATGAAAATAGAAGAAGAAATTAGCGACCCCTAACTTCTCTCTAAAACACTAGTGAAGAAATGGTTTGCTAAGTGTCAGTGGTGGGATGCTAAGTGAAGCCTGCTATCGTAGTTTCGTTCACTTTCACTGTTTAGCTCTACTGAGCAATTCGGATCAAGTAGCACTGCTATGTCACTGTAAGCTGTGCTTTTCTCAGGAAGGGAATCTTGCCCGATGATGTTGTCAAAGTAAAGCGAGATCATTTTCCCACCCAGTTTCAGGACGAGAGGTCAAAATGCACCAGGTGATGTGAATTGTTAACCATCGTAAGCTATCAACCACTCAGAGGCTGTCACGGCCACCACTGTGCAGCAGTTGTTCAGTGGTTCCTTGTCGAATGAAGGAATGATGGAAGAAGTTAATGATGAAGACAGTTGCCCTTGATTTAGGTGACTCACACCGACGTTGGCTCGCTGGGCAGCTATAACTTTATTGATGGTACCCTGTTGAATTCCATCTTCTAGATCCAGACACTAAAGAAAACAAACCAAGATCACTAAAGAAGCAAATGAGATGGTTGATTTTATTTGAATTTTTCAAATGTTCAGCTCTCAAGTTATGGAGGAGTAAGTGGGACTCCTCTCTCGTAGAAAATAAAGATATTAATATCTCCATTGTAGGGTTATTGTGAGGATTAATGAGTCAATACCTGCTTAGGACACTGTCTGTCAATAGTGAGGGTTCAATAAGTATTAGATTTTATATTATCATTAATATTATCAAGTTTTGAGCTTGCTTTTGAAATAGCTTTTCACTCTTTTTATAATTTTTCATATACAATGTATATAGTTTTGCATAAATGCACACACGTTGTCTCACACACACATTTATCTGTTATTTAGAGAAGTCTTCTTTTTTATAATTGAAGTATAGTTGATTTACAATGTTGTGTTAGTTTCAGGTTGCAGCAAAGTGATTCAGTTATACATACACATATGTCTATTCTTTTTCAGATTCTTTTCCCTTATAGGTTATTACAAAATATTGAGTAGAGTTCGTTTTGTTTTCTTCTTGATGTTTAGCTTCAACTTCCCTCTTTTCTCCTTTGCATCCCTCTGCACACCTCTCTGTCATGTAACTATTGTTAGTGACCTGATATGTGCTTCTACATTTTTTCCCCTTGCTCATATAATCACATATACACATTTTATTCACACATATGTATGGGGGAGGTTTGTTTATTTTTTGTTTAATAAGCATTGAATAATGCACATTTTTTGTGTCTTATTATTTTTTTCACTTATGGTGTAACTGTATAGAAATCCCTCCAAAGTGTCTATTCAGTTGTAACTCATTCTGTGGAATGGCTACATAATAATCCATGGTGGGGGTGAGCTATAATCTATTTAGACATTCTCACTGATGAGCATTTACTTTGATCCCTGTCCATCTTTCCTTTTCTTGCTACTATAAGTGTCCTCTTACATTTGCCCCTGTGCGCTGATTATCTTTGAGTTTTCAAGAGGAGATTGCAGTGTTGAATGGCACATACAGGTATATGTTTATTTTTTTATATATGCTGCTAAATGGCTTGCCAAAACAGTTTTAACAGCTAAATTTTTTTCAGCAGTGCATGAGTAACCATTTCTCCGCATAACCATCACCAGTAGAGGTTATTGATCATTTCAACTTTTTTGCCAGTCTGATGGGTATAAAGATACATCATTGTTATTTTAATTTGCATTTCCCTGACTGATTTAATGTGAGCAAGTTTTCATTTGCTTGTTGGCCATGTGGGTTTGTTCCTCTGTGAATTTCCTATTTCTTTATCCATTTTTTCCATGAGTTTGTCTATTTTTGTCAATTTGTTAAAAACAAAACAAAAGGGCTTCCCTGGTGGCGCAGTGGTTGAGAGTCCGCCTGCCGATGCAGGGGACGCGGGTTCGTGCCCCGGTCCGGGAAGATCCCACATGCCGCGGAGCGGCTGGGCCCATGAGCCATGGCCGCTGAGCCTGCGCGTCCGGAGCCTGTGCTCCGCAACGGGAGAGGCCACAGCAGTGAGAGGCCCGCGTACCACAAAAAAAAAAAACAAAAAACAAAACAAAAAACTGTTGTCGTCTATGTTACAAATATTTACGAACCTATCCTTTGTCTAGTTACCTTGTAAGAAAAACTTTCTTTTGCCAAAAAAAGATTTTAAATTCTTATATGATCAAGTATGTTTACCTTTTCTTTATAGCTTCTGTATTTGGTCAAGAAATGCATTGATCAGGAAAGTCGCCTTTCACCAGCAGATTGTACATATATGTACATATAATGTGCTAGATTTTCTTGAAAGTATTTTTTTACAGTTGTCTTTAATTCAGTCATTTATTTTTGTAGCTGGCTTAAGACTGGGGTTCAATTGTTTTTAAATGCAGTTGAATAACTGTGCCATAACAGTCAAATACATATACAAATGTGTGTGCACATACATATATTCATATACAGATGGTCCCAACTTGCGATGGTTTGATTTTACGATGGTGCAAAAGCGATACGCACTCAGTAGAAACCGTACTTCGAATTTTGATCTTTTCCTGGGTTAGTGATACGTGGTCTGATGCTTTCTCATGATGCTGGGCACCAACAGCAGCTCAAAGTCAGCCCTAGGATCACAACCGTAAACAATCGATACACTTACAACCATTCTGTACCCACACAACCATTCTGTTTTTCACTTTCAGTACAGCATTAAATAAATCACATGAGATATTCAACACTTTATTACAAAATAGGCTTTGTGTTAGATGATTTTGCCCAACTGAAGGCTAGTATAAATGTTCTGAGCATGTTTAAGGTAGGCTAGGCTAAGCTGTTGATGTTTGGTAGATTAGGTGTATTAAATGCATCTTTGACTTATGACATTTTCAATTCACGATGGGTTTATCAGGATGTAATCCCATCATAAATTGAGGAAGATCTGTAAGTATGTGTGTATATATACCCATATGTATGTGTGTATGGGGTGTGTGTGTGTGTGTGTGTGTGTGTGTGTGGTATATCTTCATATAAGTATATATATAGATATATATCCATATATATTTTTATATATCCCCACATATATGTAAGTGTGTATATGTATACCCATATTCATATATGTATGTATGTATATAATTATTGATTCTCTGCATAGTTGCACTGAAGTCTACTACTACCCATAGGCCCCATCAAACATTTGACTCAGGAGTCAAAGAGAAATTTGAATTAGTTTGAAAGGGAAGAAAGCTATGCTTAAGATCCCATCACCCCAGCACTCCCTTTCAAACCTTTTGATCCTGTGACACTATAATTCACACTCTCTTCTCAAAATGAGCCACAGTCTTCTCTCATGAATGCCTCTCTTGTACTAGTTACCTCTATCAGCCATCAGAGGATTTTCTTCGTGTCCAGTTAGACTCAAAAGAGTCTACACATCTCCTGCCCAATTACTCTTTCTATAGAAAGTAGCTAGAGAATCAGCAGGTGACTAGGTTGGCTGTCAGAGAAGAAATAGTTAATATATCTTTTCCCCCATTAATTTCTTTCACTCATATATCCTATTTTGGCATTTTGGTACCTGAGACCCAATTTTTCTTATAGCTACATTAAAATGTGCATATCAGTTGTGGAGATTTGTTAGCAACAATTATGCCAGTGAAATTATAGAGTTACATATAAGCATTTTAGAAAAGCAAAATTAGATGTACTCAGAAACATTTCCTAATAACCTAGGTTCATTTCAACATGAATTCTATTTAAAGTCATAGGAAAAAAAGCAAGGCATAGCAATTTAATTATTTAATCTAAAATGTGACATGCAATAATGGTTCGCCTTTATCCAAGGACAACGTGTCTCATACTTTAAAGTGACTAAAGAGCAATGATTCTTTATGAGTTTTCCCTTTGGTGACCTTTACAAAAAGTCTAAGGTAAAGTTCTAAGTGAGGGCTTTCCTCCTCCCCCCTCACTGCTCTCAAAGAAGTATTAGAGAAGTGTCACTTCTACAAATCAAGTCTGGACTCAATGCCAAAGCAATTTTAAGGAACAGAATTTTATATGCAGATTGCCTAACCCAAGACAACTTTATAGTTCCTAGAACATTTTTTTTCAATGTTGTTCCCTGTTAAATTTTATTACATAAAGCATATCCTTTTCCTCTTTCTTTTCTGTACTTAAAGGAGAAAATAGATTTGCTTCTTCTCATCCCAGAAATTTACAGTATCATGGGATCTTAGAATTGTAAGGGACATTATAAGTCAGCCAACATTAGAAATCAGCTCCTTTAAATCTTGCGAAATGCTTTTTTTTTTTTTTAAGTTGCCAGTTGATTCAAGAGAAGGCAAGATTCTGTGAATGCCTGACCTCTGTTTCATGTCCTACTTCTGTCTTCCTCTGAACTTTGCTTAAATGGCTCTGCCAGGAGGACTTTCCAGGGGTCAGGTTGTGTGCTCAAACACATGTGAGAATCCACTTGTGCCCTACATTCTTGAGGGAGGTGATTTCGGCAGGGGATTTTTGCTTCACTGAAGGAGAGTGTATGAGTGCTTTTTTTTTTCCTACTCGGCACAGCTGGTAGTTGCCTACTGACTGGTGTTTGTTTTGAAGTCACATGGCAAAGGGGGTTTCTGCCAATGTTTATTCATTACACATTCAAATATAACACTCTGACGCCCATTCACAGGATCACGTCAGTGTTGCTATCCAATTCTCCTGCCAGCAACGGAAAGTTTATTCCCAGAGCAAAAGTTGCTTTCTTTGCAGATGCAGGAGGATTCACGCACAACAGGCATACTTTAGAACTGTTGCTTTTTAAAATATTACATTTATTTAATTATTTAATTTTTACATTGTGTAAGATGACTGCTAGGCTGATCCTATCTGAAATGTTAATCGGTACCACGTTGATTAGAGAATACGTCATGGTACAAGGAAAGGAAACCCAAAAGGACTTTATCCATCACTACCTAATATAAAGTTAGGGGCTGTTATGTCATCCAACTGTAAACACAAAGTAGATCAAAGCCACAGGTGACAAGGGACATGAACAAGAAATCAAGGTTTATTATTGTGAGCCCCTGAGATCTGAAGGCCATTTGTTACTGCAATGTAACCTTGCTCATCTCAACCAATGCAGACTGCGTACCAGAAAGAGCGGATAGAACGTAAGTTGAAATCCTGGTTCTGCCATTAAATAGTGATGTGAACTTGGACATTTCTAAAGTACCTGTGACCTTTACAACTTGAACCTCAGTTTCCTCAGGAGTGGGTAAAACAACCGTCACCTTCTGGATCTCACAGACTTGGTATGAGTCTAAAATGGCATTATTTATGTTACAGTACACTGAAAAGGATCATGCCCTTTATAAATGCAAGGCATTGTGACGATTGGATTTTCCCTCTTTTAGTGAGTTGCACGTACTTATCTTCGCTTCTTTCCAACTTTCTAATAAGTAAACATTCTGAAGTGTGTCATCCTTACAAAGTCTTATAAGCAGTTAAGCACAGATACTTCCATATACTTGTCTGAGAATGACACTTCTGATTGTAGAAGAACATTCTTTTTAAGCATCCACCTCTGAAAGGGAAACACGTGGAGTAATGTTGAGCCATGTGGATACTTGCCTGGCCAGGACAATCAGCCTGATTATTTTTCCTGAGCCATAAGGCCAAACTGCTTCACTTTTTGAGAGAATATTATTAATAATAAGAATACTATTATATAATTTATTTTACTAGGAAGAATTAGATAGTGGAAAGAACATTAGCTTTAGAGTCATATAGACCTGGCAGTCATTCAGTAAATATTTATTGACTAAATGACCGAATCAGCTCAAATCTCACCACCAATTTCTAGTTGTGTGATCTTGTGCAAGGCAGTTAACCTCTCTGAGCTTCAGTTTCCTCACCTGCAACGTACAAAATAATAATCTCCTCATAGGGCTTTAAAAAAAAAAAGATTAATGAAGTGATTGATGTACTCTCTCAGAGTATTTAGTAAAAATTTAATAAGCATGAAAATTTAGTTTATTATCTATGCTATGTCCTAGAGTGGGTAGCCAGCTTATAAAAAAAAGAGTGGGCTTTTGAGCTTGTATGTAAGGTTCCATTAATGAGGTCTTGAGATTCCTTCTGAAAAAATCAATAGCATTTTGACAAGACCAGGCTTTCTTTGCCACAGAAGCAATACCATATGCGTGCACCTGAGGAAAGCATTTAAAATGCTTTTGACACGCAAAAGCTTCAAGGGCTCTGCTTTGGAAAAGCTTTCCTAACACAAGGAACCACACCGCCTCCATTGCCTGGTTTCTAGATTGGTTTTCCATCTCCTGTTAACTGCACTGCCTTTATCTCTCAGTGCCAGGTGTCTGCCTCTTTAATAAACTTGCAGGTCCTCGAAAGGCCCTTCTGTGTGTTCCTTAGTATCAAACTTAGGAACTTATATCAGCAACAATAAGGTGGGTGGCAAACTTCTAAAGGATCTGCATCAACAAAGGGAGGAGAGAAGGAGCCAATTATACACATGGTGCTTTTCTAGGTATTTATCATTCATTTAATCCTGGCAGCAACCATGTGGGGTAAATGGCTTTATTTATATATTTTTCACAATAGTGATTTTAAAACGAGGACATCAAAGTACACAGAGGTTCAGGAATCTGCCCAAAGCCACATAACCAGTAAGTGGTGTGGCTGTTTAGTTCCAAAACCATGTTTTTTCCCTGCCATTACCCTGCCTCACTGTTTACTAATGCTTCACTACCTCTGTGCATGATGCAACAAAGAAGTCCAGACAATATGGTGTGTTGTGGAGACAGCCTTTGGAGCTAGAGAACCTGGGTTCTCACACTGATAATGTCATTTACTAATTATGGGCCCTTGAGCAGTTTACTTATCAACACTGATTCTCAAGTGCTTCATTGCTAACGAGAGAAAAATCACCCCTTTCTGGCAATGTCAGCATGAAAACTAGAGACTATGTAAGTAGAGTGAGTGCCTGGAGTAGAGGACATTCAGTGAAAGCTACTGATGTTATTTTGTTATCCTCAAACTAATCCCTGAATACGATGATTAACTCTACAGAGCTGTACTGGATGAGTGTCCAATGGGTGGTACAGATACCATGCAGATTTGAAAGAAGGTGCAAGAGAGATTGTTTCTTGCTTGAACAACTGGGTAAAAGTAAAGCATAGACAGTCACCAGACTGCAGATTCCATGATGGTGGGGATCGTGCCTGCCTTTCTTTTCCTTAACATTGTTTCTCTAGGGCCGAGGACAATGGGTTTGAGTGCAAAGTGGGTGCTCCCTAAAAGTGTATTGAATGCTTGAATGAAAGTTGGTCCGTAACAATGGATTTTGAAGGGGCATGAAGGAGACTGGAGGGAAGGCAAAAGGTGATTTTAAAAGGTACGAGGGCCAGAAATCCTACAGCATTTATGGAAGACAGAAAGGAAACTGATACGGCTGGAGGAGAGGTGGTTGAGTAAGTAAATTGAGAGGTCACAGAAAATGGGAGTTTCAAACATGACACGATAGTCTGTAGGAGCGAATCCTGCAGAGAGTTCGAAGAAAGGCTAATTCAATCATCAGGCAATGAAAAGACCAATGATTGTCCTTATTATAAGATAATTATAGAACTAACTCAGCTGGGTATTGTGAGGATTAAATGAAATATTCCTTGTAAAGAGCTTGGCCCAGTGCCTTGCCCATACTAGATCCTCAGTACGTTAGTTATTATTCATATCAAATTGTTTATTAATTTGTGATATTTCTGCGGGTGATGGTAACAGAGGTCACTGTGGAGGTAGAGGCAACAGACCAGAGGGAGTGCAGACATCAGTGTTTATGGAGAACCTGTAAGTATAAAGCATGATCCAGGCCCTCTGGGCACAAAGATAAAACGTCCTCCTACCGATTCTCAAGGCACTGAAACATCCCTCAAGGATCTTATTGCCAGGTGTAGAGTTAATGTCTGCATGACAGGTATACTATCACTAGCCAGTTTTGTAATTTGATCTTAGGATCTCTTCCCGTGACATCTCCTGAACCCAGTCAATTTCTCTCTTACACCCAAATGCCATCCTGAGAAAGTATAGCTTGAGTGGAGAGATCTAAGGTCTGGCCTTTATCCAAATGTGACTGAGTTACCTAAAGCAACTGTTTCAGTTCTATGATCAATCTGAGATAACAAGATTGGACTAAAATTTACTTTGATTTTTTTCCCTGCTTCCAGCTGCATGGGGTCTCATGAGGAAGAACAGAGAAGTTGTAGACTAAATAAAGAGCAGTTTTAGAACAAATGTTCTCCGCATAGCTGAGTGTTGCCTTAGCAATTTTATGACCCACTATGTGAGTACTTAACTATAATGCAAGGTAGAAAATGATAAACACAGAGTACATAAGTGCTGTGGGAATTCAGAGGAATTATTTCAGCTAATTAAGGAAACGATTTGTGGAGGAGTTAGAATTGGAGCTATTTTTCACTCCAACATTTGATTGTGAAAAATTTAAAACAGACAGAAAAAGGGAAAGAATTATAAAATGAACACCCATACACCCTTCAGTGAGATTCAACATTTAGTAATATTTTCGTATGTTTGCTTTCCCTCTATGTATTAAAAATACATGCATACATATGTACATACAATATACATATTACATATTGTTCAGAAGCATTTGAGAGTAAGTTGTAGACATCATGACACTTTATTCCTAAATAATCAGCATGCATCTGTTAAGAACAAGGACTTTCTTTTACATAACCACATCATTATCACCGAAGAAAATGAGGACTCATGACTGAGCTGGATTTTGGAGGAAAGGTAGAGTTTGGGTTTTTGATGATCAGTGATAGGTCCTCTTGGGCAGAGGACACTGTGTGAGTCCAAGCCCGGATGCAGTGGCCTATTTTTTTTTAATTAATTAATTAATTAATTAATTTTAAAATAGATCTTTATTGGAGTATAAAAATGAACATTGTGGTACATGTCTCTTTTTTTAATTAATTAATTTATTTTTGGCTGCATTGGGTCTTCATTGCTGCATGCAGATTTCTCTAGTTGCAGTGAGAAGGGGCTACTCTTTTTTGCGGTGCTTGGGCTTCTCATTGCGGTGGCTTCTCTTGTTGCGGAGCATGGGCTCTAGATGTGTGGGCTTCAGTAGTTGTGGCATGCAGTCTCAGTAGTTGTGGCTGGCAGACTCTAGAGTGCAGACTCAGTAGTTGTGGCGCACAGGCTTAGTTGCTCTGCGGCATGCGGAATCTTCCTGGACCAGGGCTCAAACCCGTGTCCCCTGCATTGGCAGGCAGATTCTTAACCACTGCACCACCAGGGAAGTCCTACATGACTCTTTTTGAATTCTTGTTTTCTCAGGGTATATGCCCAGTAGTGGGATTGCTGGGTGGTTGTATGGTAGTTCTATTTGTAGTTTTTTAAGGAAGATTGTTAGTTTTTCTGATATTAAGCTCCATGAGCTGTTTGTGTATTTTGGAGATTAAATCTTTTTCTGTTGTTTCAATTGCAAATATTTTCTCCCATTCTGAGGGTTGTCTTTTTGTCTTGTTTATTGTATCCTTTGCTGTGCAAAGCTTGTAAGTTTAATTAAGTCCCATTTATTTATTTTTGTTTTTATTTCCATTACTTTAGGAGGTGGGTCAAAAAGATCTTGCTGTGGTTTATGTCAAAGAGAGTTTTTCCTATGTTTTCCTCTAAGAGTTTTATAATGTCTGGTCTTACAGTTAAGTCTTTAATCCATTTGGAGTTTATTTTTGTGTATGGTGTTAGGTAGTGTTCTAATTTCATTCTTTTACATATAGCTGTACAATTTTCCCAGCACCACTTATTGAAGAGGCTGTCTTTTCTCCATTGTATGTTCTTGCCTCCTTTGTCATAAATTAGGTTCCCATATGTGTGTGGGTTTATCTCTGGGATTTCTATCCTGTTCCATTGATCTATATTCCTGTTTTTGTGCCAATACCATACTGTCTTGATTACTGTAGCTTTGTAGTATAGTTTAAAGTTGGGGAGCCTGATTCCTCCAGCTCCATTTTTCTTTCTCAAGATTGCTTTAGCTATTCAGGGTCTTTTGTGTTTCCATACGAATTGTAAAATTTTTTGTTCTAATTCTGTGAAGAATGCCATTGGTAATTTGATAGGGATTGCTTTGGGTAGTATAGTCATTTTCACAATATTGATTCTTCCAATCCAAGGACATGGTATATTTCTCCATTTGTTTACATCATCTTTGATTTCTTTTATCAGTGTTTTATAGTTTTCTGAGTACAAGCCTTTGCCTCCTTAGGCAGGTTTATACCTAGGTATTTTATTATTTTGTTGCAGTGGTGAATGGGAGTGTTTCTTTAATTTCTCTTTCTGATTTTTTGTTGTTGGTGTATAGGAATGCCAGAGATTTCTGTGCATTAATTTTGTATCCTGCAACCTTACCAAATTCATTGATTTGTTCTAGTAGTTTTCTGGTGGCATCTTTAGGATTTTCTATGTATAGTGTCATGTCATAAGCAAAGAGTGACAGTTTTACTTCTTGTTTTCCAATTCTTATTCCTTTTATTTCTTTTTCTTCTCTGATTGCTGTGGCTAGGACTTCCAAAACTATGTTGAATAAGAGTGGAGAGAGTGGACAGGCTTTCAGTTTTTCACCATTGAGTATGATGCTTGCTGTGGGTTTGTCATATATGGCCTTTATTATGTTGAGGTAGGTTCCTTCTATGCCCATTTTCTGGAGAGTTTTTATCATAAATGAGTGTTGAATTTTGTCAAAAGCTTTTTCTGCATCTATTGAAATGATCATATGGTTTTTATTGCTTAATTTGTTAATGTGGTGTATCACATTGATTGATTTGCGTATATTGAAGAACCCTTGCATCCCTGGGATAAATCCCACTCGATCATGGTGTATGATCCTTTTAACGTGCTGTTGGATTCTGTTTGCTAGCATTTTGTTGAGGATTTTTACATCTATGTTCATCAGTGATATTGGCCTGTAGTTTTCTTTTTTGTGACATCTTTGTCTGTTTTTGGTATCAGGGTGATGGTGGCTTCGTAGAATGAATTTGGGAGTGTTTCTCCCTCTTCAGTTTTTTGGAAGAGTTTGAGAAGGATTGGTGTTAGTTCTTCTCTAAATGCTTGATAGAATTCACCTGTGAAGCCATCTGGTCCTGGACTTTTGTTTGTTGGAAGATTTTTTAATTACAGTTTCAATTTTATTGCTTGTGTTAGGTCTGCTTATATTTTCTAATTCTTCCCGGTTCCGTCTTGGAAAATTGTACCTTTCCAAGAATTTGTCCATTTCTTCGTGGTTGTCCATTTTATTGGCATTTACTTGTTTGTAGTAGTCTTTTATAATCCTTTGTATTTCTGCAGTGTCAGTTGTGATTTCTCCTTTTTCATTTCTAATTTTATTGATTTGCATCTTCTCCCTTTTTTTCTTTTCTTTTTTTTTTGTTTTTTTTTGCAGTACATGGGCCTCTCACTGTTGTGGCCTCTCCCGTTGCGGAACACAGGCTCCAGATGCGCAGGCTCAGCTGCCATGGCTCATGGGCCTAACCACTCCACGGCATGTGGGATCTTCCCAGACCGGGCCACGAACCCGTGTCCCCTGCATTGGCAGGCAGACTCTCAACCACTGCGCCACCAGGGGAGCCCTCCCCCCCTTTTTTTTTTCTTGATGAGTCTGGCTAAGGGTTTATCAATTTTGTTTATCTTCTCAAAGAACCAGCTTTTAGTTTTATTGATCTTTGCTGTTGTTTTATTCATTTCTATTTCATTTATTTCTGCTCTGATGTTTATGATTTCTTTCCTTCTACTGACTTTGGGTTTTCTTTGTTCTTCTTTCTCTGGTTGTTTTAAGTGTAGGGCTAGATTGTTTATTTGCGATTTTTCTTGTTTCTTGAGGTGAGATTGAATTGCTATAAACTTCCCTCTTAGAACTGCTTTTTCTGTGTCCCATAGGTTTTGGGTCATCGTGTTTTCGTTGTCATTTTTTTCTATGTATTTTTAAATTTCTTCTTTGATTTCTTCAGTGATTTCTTGGTTATTTAGTAGCACACTGTTTAGCCTCCATGTGTTTTTTACAGTTTTTTTCTGTAATTGATTTTCAGTCTCATAGCGTTGTGGTCAGAAAATATGCTTGATATGATTTCAATTTTCTTAAATTTTCTGAGGCTTGATTTGTGACCTAAGTTGTGATCGTTCCTGAAGAATGTTCCATGTGCACTTGAGAAGAAAGAGTATTCTGCCACTTTTTGGTGGAATGTTTTACAAATATCAATTACATCTATCTGGTTTATTGTGTCATTTAAAGCTTGTGTTTCCTTATTTATTTTCTGTTTGGATGATCTGTAATCATACAATCTGTTGGATGTATTGTATACTCTGTTTGGATTGGTGTAAGTGGGGTGTTATAGTCCTCTACTCTTATTGTGTTACTGTCGATTTCTCCTTTCATGGCTGTTAGCATTTGCCTTATGGATGAGGTGCTCCTGTATTGGGTGCATAAACATTTATGATTGTTATATCGTCTTCTTGGATTGATCCTTCAATCATCATGTAGCGTCCCTCCTTATGTCTTATAACAGTCTTTATTTTAAAGTCTATTTTATCTGATACGAGTATTGCTACTCCAGCTTTCTTTTGATTTCCATTTGCATGGAATATCTTTTTCCATCCTTTCACTTTCAGTCTGTATGTGTCCCTAGGTCTGAAGTGGGTCTCTTGTAGACAGCATATCTATGGGTCTTGTTTTGTATCCATTCAGCCAGTCTGTATCTTTTGGTTGGGGCACTTAATACATTTACATTCAAGGTTATTATCGATATGTATGTTCCTATTACCATTTTCTTAATTGTTTTGGGTTTATTTTTGTGGGCCTTTTTCTTCTCTTATGTTTCCCACTGAGAGAAGTTTCTTTAACATTTGTTGTAAAGTTGGTTTGATGGTGCTGAATTCTCTTAGCTTTTGCTTGTGTGAAAGTTTTCGACTTCTCCATTGAATCTAAATGAGATCCTTGCTGGGTAGATCAATCTTGGTTGTAGGTTTTTTTCTTTCATCACTTTAAGTATATCCTGCCACTCCCTTCTGGCCTGCAGAGTTTTTGCTGAAAAATCAGCTGATAACCTTATAGGGATTCCTTTGTATGTTATTTTTTGTTTTTCCCTTGCTTCTTTTAATTTTTTTTCTCTTTGTATTTAATTTTTGTTAGTTTGATTAATATGTGTCTTGGTGTGTTTTTCCTAGGGTTTATCCTGTATGGGACTCTCTGTGCTTCCTGGACTTGGGTGACTATTTCTTTTCCCATGTTAGGGAAGTTTTCAACAATAATGTCTTCAAATATTTTCTCAGACCCTTTTTTTTCTCTCCTTCTTCTGGGACCCCTATAATTCGAATATTGGTGCGTTTAGTGTTGTCCCAGAGGTCTCTGAGATTGTCTTCAATTCTTTTCATTCTTTTTTCTTTATTCTGCTCCTTGGCAGTGATTTCCACCATTTTGTCTTCCAGCTCACTTATTTGTTCTTCTGCCTCAGTTATTTTGTTATTGATTCCTTCTAGTGTATTTTCCTTTCAGTTATTGTGTTATTCATCTCTGTTTGTTTGTTCTTTAGTTCTTCTAGGTCTTTATTAATCATTTTTTGTGTTTTCTCAGTCCGTGCCTCCTTTCTATTTCTGAGATTCTGGATCATCTTTACTATCATTACTCTGAATTCTTTTTCAGGTAGATTGCCTATTTCCTCTTCATTTATTTGGTCGTGTAGGTTTTTACCTTGCTCTTTCATCTATGACATACATCTTGCCATCTCATTTTTGTTTTCTTTTTTTTTTATGAGTGGGATTGTGTTCCTGTCTTACTGGTTGTTTGGCCGGAGGCTTCCAACACTGGAGTTTGTAGATTATTCGGTAGAGCTGGGTCTTGGTGCTGAGATGAGGAACTCCATGAGACTTCGTTCCAATGAATATTCCCTGAGGTCTGAGGTTCTGTTAGTCCAGTGGTTTGGACTCAGAGCTCCCATCACAGGAGCTTTAGCCCAACCCTCAGCTCATGAACCAAGATCCTGCAAACCCCATGGGGTGGCAAAACAACAAAAAAAGAGAAAAATAACAAAGTAAAAAATAAAATTAGACTAGGAAACTAACAGATATGTTAGGAAGAATGTAAAAATAAAAATACAGATAAGTCAATAACCGGAAGGTACATCAGTACCACAATAGTAAAAAAAAAAAAAGAGGAGGAGGGAAAAGAAAAAAAAAAAAGAAGGGGGGAAAGGCCTTGGCTGTTGAGGGTGGGGCCTAAGCAAGGGCGAGGTTTGAGCAGTGGGCAGGGCCAATGCTCAGGACCCATAGGGCTGGAAAAGGGCTTAGGCTCAGGGAGCAGAAGGGGCCCAGGCATGCCCCCCACCCCTGGGCTCAGAGGGCAGGGGACCTTACCTGGGAGCCCAGCAGGCTTCCTGGGCTAGAGTGGGTGGGGCAAACGCCCTCTTCTCTCCTGCTCCTCCAGTCTGGGAGGGCCCCTCACGCCTACCTCTCCTGATCTCCCCAGCCTCCTTCCTATGCCCCCAGGATGCACACTGCCTGGATGGGGCTTTGGTGGGGGTACCAGCTTGGGAGCTCAGCAGGCTCCCCGGCCCAAGTGGGCCATGTGATCACCCTCTGTCTCTCTCCTGCTCTTCCTGGAGAGTCCCTCCCACCTGCCTCTCCTGATCTCCCCAGCCTCAGGGGCACTGATCCTGTCTGGCCTCCACTTCTCCTCTCCACTCAGTCACCCTACATCCTACCAGTTCACTTTGGGGTTCCTCCCATATCCTTGGGCGTCAGAGTCCCCCACCAGTGGCTGGCAGGCACCCTAGCTGTGGGGAGACGCTAAATGTGCATCTTCCCACACTGTCATCTTGGCTGCCTTAAATTTATTTTTTATTGAAGTAAAGCTGAATTACAATGTTTTGTCAATTACTGCTGTACAGCAAAGTGACTCAGTTATACATATACATACATTCTTTTTCATATTCTTTTCCATTATGGTTTATCACAGGATATTGAATATAGTTCCCTGCACTACATGGTAGGACCTTGTTGTTTATCCATCCTATATATACCAGCTTGCATCTGCTAATCCCAAACTCCCAATCCAACCCTCTCCCACCCACCTCCCCCTTGGCAACCACCAGTCTGTTCTCTATGTCCCTGATTCTGTTTCTGTTTCATAGATAGGTTCATTTGTGCCATATTTTAGATTCCACATATAAGTGATATCAGATGGTATTTGTCTTTCTCTTTCTGACTTACCTCACTTAGTATGGTAATCTCTGGTTGCATTGCAGTGTCCTATTTTAATCCCTTCATCTGATGGGAAACTGCTCCTAGACCAAAAAGCCGAAGTGATTTGCTAAAGGCCACAAAGGTAGTTTGGAAAGAGCTGGAACCTGCAGCCACACTTCCTGATTCCTTTTACATCGGTCCCCCCCACCACCACCGCTACACTCCTCTTCTTGGAAGAGCGCTAAATTTAGAACACGGCACTCTTGGTTCCTACACAGGCCCACTTTTAAATCAGTCTCAGTTAAGAAGCTTTTTGGATGGCACCTTTCTATGTGGTTTTCCAAGATGTTGCCAATGTGAATCCTGCCAGTTCTCCTGGAAGATCAAGGTTTAAACAGGTGGAGAAATAGAAATAGGGATGATGAGCTGCACAATAAGTCATGGAAAAAGCCAGGAGTAATGTCCCAGGTTCCCAGAAAAAAGCAGTGCTGTCACCTGTGCCAGCCTCGTCTCCTGTTCTAACCCCCGGCCTTTACGACCTGCGTGCCTCTTCTCCTCCTCCTGCTTCCCACAGTCAAAAAGAGTATCTGGCTGATACAGGGAGGTGGCCGGGATGTGAATCAGGACTTTTGAGTGCTGTCCTGCCTCCGCTTCTGATTATCAGTGTGACTTTACACAGTGGTTCTCAATCAGGGGTGACTTTGTCCCCCAGTGAATGTTTGGCCATGACTGGAGACATTTTTGGTTGTTGCAACTGCAAGGTTTCTAGTGGCATCTGGTTGTTAATGGCCAGGGACCCTCCTAAACATCCCACAGTGCACAGGACAGTCCCCAGCAACAAAGTGTTACTTGGTCCAAAATGTCGGTACTGCTGAAGTAGTTAAGATACTGTTTTAGACAAAGCATTGGTTTTCTTCAGTTCTTAATATCCTGACTTTGAAATGGGGACAGTTGCACTAGCACAGTGGTTTTCCATCTTCAGAATGCTGAAGAATCCCCTGAGATGCGTGTTTAAAAAGGCAGGTTTCTGACCTCATCTTCAGGGATTCCATAGTTGGTCCACAGGGCACACCTTGAGAAGTGCCATTCTGAATAGTCTCTAAGGTCCTCTGCCCTCCTGTTTTCTAATTCTAAAATGCAGATGAGTAACAAACGTATGTAAGAGTTCCTGCCTGAGCACAGGATGAATACGGTAACAGGAAGCGATAATTCTCCGTCGCACCTCCTCACACATGCGTGTACCTCCATGCCCACAGGCCGTACAGAGTGGTCAAGTGCGTAGGTGGTAAGGCTTGAGGCCAGCCCATCTCTCCAGCTCACGGGACTCTCCAGGCACATGGACTGCCTTTCGTTTCCTCCCAGGTGCCAAGCTTTCTCCTGCCTTTGGCTCTTTCCCATTTGCTGGGCTTTGTCTGTCTCTTCCCCTTTCTACTTCCAACACACATACTTTGGCTAAAGCTTACTCATCCTTCAGGTCACAAGCCTCCTATCACTTCCCCAGGGAAGCCCCCATCACTTCCCATTGTCTTACTCATTACACATCATTGCAATTACTTATATTTAAGCAGATCTGTCGGCACTGCTAGACTATAGGCTCTGCCAGGGTGCAGACACTGTACTTCTGATGTGCTGCTAATCGCCAGCCCCTACACAGTGCCTTGCCTGACATTTTAGAAGGGCTCAATAAATATTTGTTGAATGATGAAATGATTGATTGAATGAATGATTAGCAGGAGATAAAGGTGAACGGGGTAGCGATTACAAAAAGGGGAGATGTGGAGACTAGCCGGGTGGTCCAGTGGCTAAGACTGTGCTCCCAATGCAGGGGGCCCAGGTCCAATCCCTGGTCAGGGAATTAGATCCCACATGCTACAACTAAGAGTTCACACGCCGCACCTAAGACCCGGAGCAGCCAGATGAATAAATAAATAAATAAATATTTTAAAAACCCCAAAAGACAAAAAAACAAAAAGGGGAGATGTGGAGACTAGCCGGGTGGTCCAGTGGCTAAGACTGTGCTCCCAATGCAGGGGGCCCAGGTCCAATCCCTGGTCAGGGAATTAGATCCCACATGCTACAACTAAGAGTTCACACGCCGCACCTAAGACCCGGAGCAGCCAGATGAATAAATAAATAAATAAATATTTTAAAAACCCCAAAAGACAAAAAAACAAAAAGGGGAGATGTGGAGACTAGCCGGGTGGTCCAGTGGCTAAGACTGTGCTCCCAATGCAGGGGGCCCAGGTCCAATCCCTGGTCAGGGAATTAGATCCCACATGCTACAACTAAGAGTTCACACGCCGCACCTAAGACCCGGAGCAGCCAGATGAATAAATAAATAAATAAATATTTTAAAAACCCCAAAAGACAAAAAAACAAAAAGGGGAGATGTGGAGACTAGCCGGGTGGTCCAGTGGCTAAGACTGTGCTCCCAATGCAGGGGGCCCAGGTCCAATCCCTGGTCAGGGAATTAGATCCCACATGCTACAACTAAGAGTTCACACGCCGCACCTAAGACCCGGAGCAGCCAGATGAATAAATAAATAAATAAATATTTTAAAAACCCCAAAAGACAAAAAAACAAAAAGGGGAGATGTGGAGACTAGCCGGGTGGTCCAGTGGCTAAGACTGTGCTCCCAATGCAGGGGGCCCAGGTCCAATCCCTGGTCAGGGAATTAGATCCCACATGCTACAACTAAGAGTTCACACGCCGCACCTAAGACCCGGAGCAGCCAGATGAATAAATAAATAAATAAATATTTTAAAAACCCCAAAAGACAAAAAAACAAAAAGGGGAGATGTGGAGACTAGCCGGGTGGTCCAGTGGCTAAGACTGTGCTCCCAATGCAGGGGGCCCAGGTCCAATCCCTGGTCAGGGAATTAGATCCCACATGCTACAACTAAGAGTTCACACGCCGCACCTAAGACCCGGAGCAGCCAGATGAATAAATAAATAAATAAATATTTTAAAAACCCCAAAAGACAAAAAAACAAAAAGGGGAGATGTGGAGACTAGCCGGGTGGTCCAGTGGCTAAGACTGTGCTCCCAATGCAGGGGGCCCAGGTCCAATCCCTGGTCAGGGAATTAGATCCCACATGCTACAACTAAGAGTTCACACGCCGCACCTAAGACCCGGAGCAGCCAGATGAATAAATAAATAAATAAATATTTTAAAAACCCCAAAAGACAAAAAAACAAAAAGGGGAGATGTGGAGACTAGCCGGGTGGTCCAGTGGCTAAGACTGTGCTCCCAATGCAGGGGGCCCAGGTCCAATCCCTGGTCAGGGAATTAGATCCCACATGCTACAACTAAGAGTTCACACGCCGCACCTAAGACCCGGAGCAGCCAGATGAATAAATAAATAAATAAATATTTTAAAAACCCCAAAAGACAAAAAAACAAAAAGGGGAGATGTGGAGACTAGCCGGGTGGTCCAGTGGCTAAGACTGTGCTCCCAATGCAGGGGGCCCAGGTCCAATCCCTGGTCAGGGAATTAGATCCCACATGCTACAACTAAGAGTTCACACGCCGCACCTAAGACCCGGAGCAGCCAGATGAATAAATAAATAAATAAATATTTTAAAAACCCCAAAAGACAAAAAAACAAAAAGGGGAGATGTGGAGACTAGCCGGGTGGTCCAGTGGCTAAGACTGTGCTCCCAATGCAGGGGGCCCAGGTCCAATCCCTGGTCAGGGAACTAGATCCCACATGCTACAACTAAGAGTTCACACGCCGCACCTAAGACCCGGAGCAGCCATATGAATAAATAAATAAATAAATAAATAAATATTTTAAAAACCCCAAAAGACAAAAAAACAAAAAGGGGAGATGTAACATATGGGATCCAGATTGTGCAGAAACTAGGCTTGGCCGGGGTGGGGTGATGGGCCATGGGGACATTTAGTGTAACCACGTAAAATACTGCTTCTAACTGAACCTTCTCTCTTTCCTGTATGATAGCACCTGAATTATCTGAATAAAAGTGAAATCTTTCCTTGTTAGGAATCCCTGGTGGCTTTCTGTTGCATGTGCGGTAAGGTTCGAATACCTCAGCATGACATACGAGTCCATGAAAGTTTGACCCCTACTTTGCTTCTTCTCCCACCACCTCCTCCAACCGTCCCCATGCTTACTCTGCTTCAGTCAAATCAAGTGTTTCATCCTCTCTGAAATACGCGTGAAGCTCCCACCCTGCCACGTGGCCAACCCTTACTCATATTTTAAGACTCAGGTTAAATGACACCTTCTCTGTAAAGACTGTTTCAAGTCCCGCAGTGTTAGACACTCAGCATTTTGGGTTTCAATAATGCTATGTCTTTAGGTAGCACTTGGAACATAATTATTTGTTTACGTGTGTGTCACTCTCACTAAGAGGTGAGCAGCTCTGGGTGGGGACTCTGTGTAACTTACTCATCTTTTATTTCCTATTACAGTGCCTAGTCAAAAGGGAAGCGCTGTGAATCCTTGTGGAGTGAATGAATGAATGAATGAATGAAAGAAAGCTAGAATATGACAGTGGATGCAATTCCTAGTTTTGCTCTTTGTTTTAAAATATTTTCTTTTCTTGAATGACTACATAGGGATGGGAATGGAGGTAACATAGGAAAAAAAAAACTTCTTTTAAAAATCCAGGGCTTCCCTGGTGGCACAGTGGTTGGGAGTCCGCCTGCCAATGTAGGGGACACGGGTTCGTGCCCTGGTCCAGGAAGATCCCACATGCCGCGGAGCAGCTGGGCCCGTGAGCCATGGCCGCTGAGCCTGCGTGTCTGGAGCCTGTGCTCTGCAACGGGAGAGGCCACAACAGTGAGAGGCCCGCGTACCGCAAAAAAAAAAAAAAAAAAAAAAAAATCCAGTTTTCCACTTTTACCTTTTGTCTTAGGACCAACTAGATTTCAAAGTGCTATATAATATGAATATGGAGAGCATATTTCATACTTCATGGCTATTTGGGTTTGGTAGCAAAATCTTTATTCAGAATGCACATACCTTTGATTTCTGACAAATAGGAAATAGCTTTTCCTAATTACCTTAAAATTAATACCCTGCATATATTTTAAAATATGAGCTTTTCTTTTAAAAGTTTCCTTTCTGGGACACATAAGCTTAACATTTTTCCTAAGTTAGGGGTGGGGAGAATTTCATTTACATTTACCTTTTCTTTTAATTTTAAGTGTTTTTAAAATTATTACTTTTTAATTCTTTTCAGTCATTCATCCCTGAGCCCTGGGAAGATCTCGTTTCCCCTTCACCATCCAGGATATTATTGTGAAAGGTTATTAGTCTTGAGAACTCTCTAAGGTTGTGTCACTGGCCCAGGATACTAGAATGATTTTTTTTAAAAATCCACATATCTCAGTGGACTGACTTCTTAAGAACCTACTGAAATGATTCCCTAAACATCTAGTGCTGGGTCTGGTTTGCTCAGATGGCACGTCTGCCTCCTACCCCTATTGACTGACCCCACCCCTCCCCGTCCCAAAGAAGCTGGGAAGGTTTTGAAAAGTAGCTGCTC
This sequence comes from Neophocaena asiaeorientalis asiaeorientalis, assembly GCF_003031525.2. Taxonomy (NCBI): domain Eukaryota; kingdom Metazoa; phylum Chordata; class Mammalia; order Artiodactyla; family Phocoenidae; genus Neophocaena; species Neophocaena asiaeorientalis. The sequence goes on from NW_020174057.1 coordinate 4,752,847, forward strand.
ATGCATTGGGGCAGACACTTTAAGAATAAATAACGCTTCGAGGAGCACCCTGTGTAGCTCCGAATCTCCAACTGGGCTGAGAATATCTGAAGGAGAGAGATTGTCACTCTTTTCAGATCAGTCTAGGGATTCAACCAGATCACAGCAAAACGGATGTAAAGGAGTGGAAGGTGGCAGGTTTCAGTTGTATGTGGTCTAGAACTGTCAGACCTGACATATTCCACTTTAACCTGACTAAAAGAGTCCTAATGTCATCTCCAGGATTGTCAAGCACAAGTTTTGTGTGGTTGCATGTGTGTGTGTACACATGGGTTTGTACATTGCCATCCTGCTGGGACAATTGTGTTTTGGCTTATAGGTATAAAGTTCTGTTTTCCTCTGCCATGTTTTTTTTTTGTACTCAGCAAGCCTTTTGTCTAATGCATTGACATCTTAATGAAAAACAAAAGGTAGATTCATCAAAAGAGACAAGATTATTCGAATCATAAATGGAGAGCATTGCGGAGGCTAGCAACAATAGTAATAATAAATTGCAGCTATTGTCCACAGAAACTCGCTTTTCTAAGGTGCTTTTGATAATTACCTGTCAATGTTTCCGTTTCAACACCCACTCCTTGAATTGATGGAGTCTATTTATATCGCATGAAATTCTTGTATTTGCTTCTTGAAGTGCATTCCATTCCCAGGCACGACCAGGGTCGGGCTTATTTTATTTTTCCAGTAGGGGGACATGGCATTGTTGAATCTGACATATGTAAGCATTGCTTTCTGGCTGAAGGGAAGCAAAGCAAAGCAACAAATGAACATCAGCTTTAATAGGGAAGCAAAAGGAGGGAGCCGTAGCTCACAAGGCATGGGGCGGGGGGAAAGCTGTGTTTGTGGCTGCAGCAGAGTGGCGCCTGTTCCTTTCTCTGAGGTTGTCTAACTCAGGTGATGTCTACCTCATTATCTCTGTCAGGTGACGTATTGACGCTTCAGTGAAATATCAGTACAAGGGAAGATGGAGAGAAACGGAATCAGTGAAGATCCATGTTAGGAGTGTAGGAACTTCAGGGATTATAGTTTTGTCTTTATTTAAAGATTGTCCTAGTATGAATGATTGAATTTAATAAAACTACAAGCATCGAAAGAGAATGGATGTTTCATTGATTCAGTTCTTCTTTATGGTTTAATTCATAGAAATAGAAGTGGGGAGATTGGCTGCACAGGACGATGTGGCAGGGAACCTCCACATTTCCATCAGAGGAGGAGAAAGCCCCATATCAAGAGATATGTGTCCTGGCATCAATTTTGCAACTGTGTGACTTGGGACAACTAGTTTTTCTGCTCTCAGGCTCAGATTCCTTATTTGTTAAATGAGAAAGCTGGGTCAGAACCTATCTAGCTCTAAAACCCATTTAAAAAATATCTTAGTATCCCTAATTCTTCACACAGTGTCTGACATAAATCTGGGGATAAAACCAGTGTTTATTAAGTGAATAAACAAATGAATGAGTGTTTCTCTTAGGTATAATTACCTGTGCAGGTCCCCTGTTCCATCAGCTGGTTGGCTGGATTTCAGAATTACAAGGACTAGCGGTAAGGATAGCACATTTAATAAATACACATTTTTCTGATTTCTTGCTATGTGTGGAAGGCAGCCTCTCAGATGGGCTCTGGGGGACTCCACCTCCTGCTGTGCACGCCCTGTGTCATGCCTTCCTCCAGTGTAAGCTAGACATACTCACTCACTTCTAACAAGTAGAATATGGCAGAAGTGATGGCTTGTCACTTCTGAAATTAGGTTACCAAAAAACTGTCACTTCTGTTTTGTTTTTTCTCTCTCTCTCTGAGTCTTTGCTCTGGGGGAAGCCAGCTGCCATGTTGTGAGCTGCCCTTTGGTGAGGCCCACATGGCAGAGAATTGGTGTCTCCAGATAACATCCAGCAGACCTGGGGCTGCCAAGAGTCACATGCATAAGTTTGGAAGTGGATCCTTCCCTAATTGAGCCCTAAAACTGATGGCAGCCCTGACGGATGCCTTGACTGCAGCCTCACCAGACACTCTGAGCCATGCCTAAATTTCTGATTCACAGAAACTGAGATAATAAATGTTTGTTACTTTAAATTGATAAGTTTTGACGTCCTTTGTTACACAGCAATTGATGACTAATATACTATGTTGCAAAAAGAACCTCAATCAGACAGATCCTTTAAAGTGCATGTAATCTAAATAAGAGATATGACAAATACACCAATAACTATTATGTACAATTATAATTTAACAGTAACCAATTCCCACATAGCACTTACTATGTGCCCCAAACTAATATATATACACACATATATATGTTAACATATATACACATATGAATATACATACATGTATAAATATACATTAACCCATTAATTCCTTACAACAACACTATGAAGTACTTGACATGACTATCCCCATTTTACAGATGAAGAAAGGTGATGTAAATTACCCAAGGTCACCCAGCTTGTAAAGGTAGGAATCCGTAGACCAAAAATTCAAACCCAATTTCCAGATAACTTACTTGTTACCACTAAGCTCATTCACCATAAATGAGATAAGAGGATTGTCATGAAATGATAAAAGGTTCAAAAGGCGTGATAAAAGGTTCAAAAGGCGTGATTACATCCAATTTGAGGGATAAGAACAGGATTTTATGGAGGAAGTGAATTGTGAGATGGAGAGGATTAAGTAGAGTGAGACAGAAGCATGACATAAACAGAGTTCCCTGTTGCAATGGACGGAATGTTTGTGTTCTCCTAAAATTCACTGTATATTTTGTTAATTGTATATAGTTATTGCTAAAATTGCTGCATTAGTATATGTATAGTTATTGCTAAAATTGCCGCTGACATTCACTCATTCTTTTGCTAATCATTTCTTTCTTTACTTGTGCCAGCGATGTGGACACATTGTTTAGTACTCAGTTCAACCCCACCCAGCACCGATGTGAAGTCAGCCTGCGAAGGAAGAGTAGGCTGCAGGTTCCCATTTTCCTGCTGGGTGTGGGTTGCCTGCTAGAAACGTTTCAAGGCTTTGAAACCTTTCCACATCACAATCTGGGGTCTCGAGAATTCAACTCAGAGGCAGAGTCTCATTTTCAAAGGTGTTACATTTGCATAATTTTACAGCTGGGGATATCGGTAGCTCAGGCAAATCAAATAAGTTTGTGCCTTTGCACAGATAAAAACTAGCTTCCTTTCCTCAGGCCCCCATCATCCTCTTATAACAATTCCTTGGGTTCTGGCTCTTTCTCAAACCTCCCCACATTGCATCCTATGTTCAGAAATAACTTGGGCTCCGCAGCCATTTCACTCTGCCCCACGTCTGTGTGCCTTCCATTAAAATACAAGGCTTAGCTATGCTGGTGGAGAAGGGCAGGAGCCTCAGTCTTAGGAGATGGGATTCAAATCCTGTTTAGCCTTCTAACTTGTCTCCTTGTACTCTTTCCCACCTCCAATTTTTCTCTACATACGGTGGACAGATTAATCACTCAAAACAATTTGCTTTTTTTAAAAAAAAATTAAAAACAATGTAAGAATATAGTTAAAAAGAACAGAGAGACAAGTTCAAAATTGCATGTGATGAAAAGTCTCTCGACTCAGTCAGACCTCTAGTCCCCAGGGACCTCTTCCTAGAAGCAACCACATTCACCAGGTTACTGTATATTTTTCAGAGATAGTCTATGTATATACACATATATATAAGATATATATGTGTATATGTTTGATGATTTTTTTCTTTCATACGTGAATGTTTTTAATATGTAAATTTGATTATAACAGACAACAGAAACTCTCCATTAACCTTAGGAAAAGATCCAAAATTTTTTTTTTTGCGGCACGCGGGCCTCTCATTGTTGTGGCCTCTCCCGTTGCGGAGCACAGGCTCCGGACGCGCAGGCTCAGCGGCCATGGCTCACGGGCCCAGCCGCTCCGCGGCATGTGGGATCTTCCCGGACAGGGGCATGAGCCCGTGTCCCCTGCATCGGCAGGCGGACTCTCAACCACTGCGCCACCAGGGAAGCCCCATCCAAAATTTTTAATGTGGTCTTCAATCTCTACATGATCTGGCCCCTTCCTGACCGTGCGGCCTTTTCTCATGCCGTTCTCGTCTTCATTTTCTGTTTTTCACATGGGACTTAGGCCCTCAAACATCTAATGTAACCACCTAAGGTTCTTTGCATGCTTCTATCTTTGATCAGAATAGCTTTCTGTCTGGAATGAAAATTATGCCCTCAACGTATATCCCATCTATGCTCGGCAGCCATATGGTTTGGATGGAAGAGATTCACCCTAGGGTCCATGGGTCCCCAAATCCCATTCTGCTGACCAAAATGATTGGTTCAGGTAGCCAAGACTTAAGTCAACCAGGAGGCATCCACTGGTTAAAAGGGTTGGTTTGGGGTAGCCTAATCAGCATAAAGGGGGAACTTTCTCTTTCTCTCTGTGACTATAAACAAATAACTCTGGTTGTTCTTGGTAGACAATATCATGATAGAAACCAAGAGACTGAAACCACCATATAAAATTTGACAAGAGAGTTACAATCTCAGAGAAACAGAACCAGAGCCTTGATCAAACTGTGCCTGAAGCAGCCTTAATAAATACCTTCTAGTATTTAAAGCATATTTGCATTGAGCTTTATTTGACTTGAAGACAATTTAAAACATCCTGACATAGCCCTCCTTCCTCACACTGATCTTCTTATATCTGGCTAACTCTTACCCAGTCTCCACGCCTCTTAAATGTTACCTCAGAGAGGCTTTTTCTGACTCTGCCAGACTAAGTTTGTTCATCCTTTCGTCTGTTTTCCTTACCATGAAGTCTTTTCCTCCTGTGTACTTGTCACAATTATAATGAAAGATGATTTTTTTAATGTCCCTCTCCCCTGTAGAATTGTAAATTAGGTAAAATCTGGGCTATGTCTGTCTGGTTACTGCTCCAGCTCCAGGCTCTGGCATGCACCTGACCCTTATTAACTGTTCAGTTAATATTTGTTGGATGCAAAAGTGAGTAAATGGGGCTTCCCTGGTGGCGCAGTGGTTGGGAGTCTGCCTGCTGATGCAGGGGACACGGGTTCGTGCCCTGGTCCGGGAAGATCCCACATGCCGCGGAGCGGCTGGGCCTGTGAGCCATGGCTACTGAGCCTGTGCGTCCGGAGCCTGTGCTCCGCAACGGGAGAGGCCACAACAGTGAGAGGCCCACGTACCACAAAAAAAAAAAAAAAAAGTGAATGAATGATAAAATTTATTATAGACAACTTGATCATTCACAATGATTTTGAAATTAAAATTAATAATATTCCATAAACTGAACTATAGTTTTTTATCTTTGGTCAAACTCAGGCAAAATATCCCGAGTCTTCAGGATATTTTACTAGCTGTAATTCGATTCCCATCACTGAATCTCTGTGGAGAGGATGTGTGGGTGATAGTTAAGAGTCCCATTCCAATGCAGATAGGAATCCTGGATTAGAAACCTGGGTCTTTCATATACTGGGTTTCTGGTCTTGGGCAAATTACTGGACTTTAAGCCTCAGTCTAACTTTAAAAGGAGGATTATAGGGGACTTCTCTGGTGGTGCAGTGGCTGAGAGTCTGCCTGTGGGTGCAGGGGACACGGGTTCGTGCCCCGGTCCGGGAAGATCCCACATGCCGCAGAGCGGCTAGCCCCGTGAGCCATGGCCGCTGAGCCTGTGCATCTGGAGCCTGTGCTCCGCAACGGGAGAGGCCATAGCAGTGAGAGGCCCACGTACCGCAAAAAAATAAAATTAAATTAAATTAAATTAAATTTAAAAAAGGAATAAGTACTTGCATACAGTATTATCCCTCACATAGTAAATACTTAAAACATATTACATGATATCTGTAGCTACTCGCTATTATTGTCGTTATTTAGAGTTGGTCCTCAATTTCTAGGGCCTCAAAATGAGATTTCTCTGAACTCTACTCCAGAGCTTTGAGGGGCTTTACTTATGAATGATTTAACATACATAGGATTGACCAAATGCTGGATTTTTTTATTATTTGTGCTTGATTCAGATTCTTGTTTAACCCCGTGATTTTGAACAGCCATTGTTGTTCAAAAAAGAAAATGGATTTGAAGGAGTATTCATACTGATTTATTGTTGGTTGTCTGTGGAAATGTAAATAGCCCTGAATGTGCCACTCACTGGGATAGGACAGTGCTTTTCATAATGGACAAAATAGCCTTGTTTCACTTTAATAACCTGCTTGTGGTCTAACCAGTCATGGGATTCCTTAAACACAGCAGAAGGCCTGCTATTGTCATTTGCATATCAATGAGCAGACATCTCTCTGCTGTTGCTATTACACAGCACTGCCATTTCCCTAACTTGGGAACCGTACTGAAGGGTTGAAATGTGAAATGCACACGTCTGTCTCTTTCATACAGACAGGAATACACTAACACACACACTAATACACAACAGCAGCTGCTGCTGAGGCAGTTACACAGCTAATCTACTGTGTATGTATAAAAGTTGTAAGGGTTAGAAATAGATCATCTACGCCCAATATCTTATGGACCTACGTGTGTACATTTCTTTTACAGAAGTATGCCAGGAATAATCATTTTGGGTTTTTAAAGTTGTTTGCATTAGATGAGGTAGGTTTAAATAAGAATTAAAAAACAAAAACCAAAACATTGCTTACACAGGAAACTCTTTGACTTTAAAATTCAGTGGGGAAAACAACTCCAAACTTGTTTCCTCTGCTTATCACCTCATTCCTGCCTAAGCATTTTCCCCGAGTTGGAAAGAATCCTTCCATTTTACCCATTTGGAAATAAACAGGCATGTTCAGTCTGTTGCCCAAGGGTCACCAGGGGTGTTGAGGTTGGCTGCAGAGTTTTGTGATGTCCAGGGTGGCACAAAAAGCAAGGACTGCTAATTCAGTGATCATCTCTAGCCCTCCGCGGCACGTGGGATCCTCCCAGACCGGGGCACGAACCCGTGTCCCCTGCATCGGCAGGCGGACTCTCAACCACTGCGCCACCAGGGAAGCCCCTCTAGCCCTCTTTGACAAGCCCTAGCATAATGCTTTTAATAATTTTTTAGGTGACCTTAATCACCACAGCAGCATTAAACAGCAGTTTCAAATCAGAGACGCAATTTGAACGAGGACTTATTACTGAGACAAGTTCAGTGAGAGTGCCAAGCTGAGGATACAGACTCCCCCTAACATTATCATACTAGTCGTAGCTGTGCTTTGTACAGTGAAAGAATCAAGTGTGGGAAATATCCATGTGATAGTGGATTTTTTTAATTGAAAATTGGTTATCCATATCATCCTCATCTCTAGAAAAATGTGAGACACACACACACATGAAATAAAATAATCATACTTATTATCTGCTTGACACCGTTCTAGACTCTATTTGAGAATTAACTCATCTAACTCCTTTCCTCAGCAACACAGTGTGACATATACCATTATTACCCGTGTATTCCGTCGAGCAGCTGAGGCAGGGAGAGGTCTGGTGCTTCACCCATGGCAGGTGTATAAAGGTGAAATGCACACATCTATCACTTTCATGTGACATACAGATACCGACCTGGAGGCCACAGCTGCCAAGGTGGTAAGTCAACTTCTCTACCATGTAACTGTAGAAGTTGTAATGGTAGGAAATAAACTGCTCGCTCCCAATATCTTACTATACTGAGAGTAGAGGGTGGAGATATTAATGAAAATAATAATAATAAACATGAATCCAGTGTTTCCTAGGTCAGGCGAGGCACTCTTCTAAGATGTATTATCTTATTTAATTCCTCCAACAGCCCAAGGAGAGAGTTCATTATGTTCATTTCAGAGCAACAGAAGTTAAAGACCTTGTCCTAAATCTAGGGAGCAGGAGAGCAGGGGTTTGAATTCCTGAGCTTATGTGAAAACCATGGATCAGTAGTGTCTCTAAATGGAAAAACTCTTCAGCATGGTGGCTGGGAGAACAGTGGGGGCCTGGTGGCTGTGGCTGTGTTTTTTCTCCCTGTACCAAACCTCAGAATCTTCCTAGCCCCTCATTCTCATATCTCATTGTCACAGTCACCCACTTTCCTTTCCAATGTTCCGTTTCTTCAAGAGCTAGCCCAGGCTTGTTAGCATATGGCTGATCTGAGAACCTACTTCACAACGACATATACGGTGGTCCTCCCTTATCCACGGTTTCACTTTCTGCAGTTTGGGTTACCTGTGATCAACTTCAGTTTGAACATATTAACTGGAAATTTCCAGAAATAAACAATTCGTAAGTTTTAAATTGCATGCCGCCATTCTCAGTGACATCATGCAATCTCACACCGGCCTGTTTCATCCTGCCCAAGATGAGAATCATCCCTTTGTCCAGCCCATCCCACAGGTTGGTCACTTAGTAGGCATGTTGGTTATCAGATCTACTGCTGTGTTCAAGTCACTCTTATTTTACTTAATAATGGACCCAAAGCACAAGAGATGTGATGCTATTCAGATATGCCAAAGAGAAGCAGGTCCAGTGCTTCCACTAAGTGAAAAGGTGAAAGTTCTCCACTCAGTGAGGAAAGAAAAGAAATCCTGTGCTGAGGTTGCTAAGCTCTGTGGTAAAAATGAATCTTCTATCTGCAAATTCATGAAGAAGAAAAAATTTGTGCTAGTTTTGCTGTAGGACCTCAAACTGCAAAGGCTATGGCCACAGTGTGTGATAAGTGCTTCGTTAGGGTGGAAAAGGCATTAAGCTTGTTCAATAAGCTATTGAGAGGGAGAGACCACATTGACAAAAACTTGATTACGGTATATTGTAATAATTGTTCTGTTTATTATTAGTTGTTGTTAACCTCTTACTGTGCTTGATTTATAAATTAAACTTTATCGTGGGTATGTACGTACAAGAAAAAGCATAATGTAGAGAGGATTTGGTACTACCCATGGTTTTACGCATCCACTGGGCGTCCTGGAACATACGCCCTGTGAATAAGGGGAGACGACAGTAGTGGGAGCAAATAAGCTAATATGTTCCAGATAGTAACATATATCTGGCATAGAATCTAACCAGTATAATCACAGTTTATTACCCTTTGCAGGCCACAATCATTCTTTTATTCGTTCAGTAAACATTGAGTGACTGAGAGGGCCTGGGTACTGTGCGAGGCCTACGTTAGTTTTCGTGACAGGAGCATTTTGGAAATGCAGTGACTTTCATGGTGGAAGCCTTAGGCACCTCGGCAGCCAGGCTTTTTGGCTTCTCTCAAGTCACATTAACTCAATGGCCAATGACCCTGCTTATCTGAAGGGCTGGTCTCACTGAGAAAAAAGTGACAGAGTTTGATTATATTGTAAAGAAAAGAAGAAAACGGCTCGTCTGGGGCTAGATAAACTCTTTCCGATGTAGGAGGTGCCATTTTTCTGACCTGGGACATAAAATATATGAAAGGGAACTTAGCTGACGTGAAATTCAGCTTCGAAAGAGAAGTTTAGTTTCTGTGCTGGGATTGGGATAATGTCTTTATAATTTTTGTTGTGGTTAGTTTGTTTAAATAACTGGGTTTTCCTTCTGCCCGTTTCTATGCCATGTGAGAGGCTGTTTCCTTGGTCAGGCCTTGTTGCTGCTACACTGTCTACCCACCCCCACGCTCCCCCGCCCGCCAGTAGAACTTAGGCTTTTTATTTCATACCGGATGACCGTCATCTGTAAGCACTTTGTGGAGAGCCCTCCCAGACGCTAGAACAGCCAATTTACAGTAACGCGAACAAGTCAGGGGACTCAGGGCTAAAACAGGCAGGATTTTTAGATCTAATGAAGACTCTCTGTCAGGACTAATTTGGATCTAGTTAATAAGGGTCTGATTGAATTTGCCATTTTAGAATATTGTGAGGTCTTTTGGACCCGTAAACGATTTCCCTTCTTTTTCTGCACAGACACGAGGATGAGGTGGAGTTGTCAGTGGAAGCATTTGTGTGTCACAAGTCACCAGGGTCATGTGTTTGGTGAATGACTTGCTAGGTCATCTTAGATAGGCCGTTTAATCTTTTTGTGTTTTCGTTTCTCCATCTGTGAAAGCATGATAACACACAGTGGGCTTCTAAGGAAAGTGGTCTTAGGAAGGATATAGAAGGTGTGTTACTTGAGAGGCTTTTGCAAAAACTCTGGATCACTGTTTACAAGAGAGATTGTAATCTTGAGGTGGTACAGTAGCTTTACGGCAAGTTAGTTTGAGCCAAAGTCCTTGCCAAGGAAATATCAGATCTGAAGGAAGGGAGGGCCGTTCCTGGTACTTCATGAATTTGGAGATGACCTTTGACATGGCCTTGTTTGTTCGTGCTGTTGTTTCGTTGGGAGAATACCATCTGAAAGGCCAAATGAAACCTACCCACAATGAGAAAGGGCAAATTCTTATGTGTTCAGCTTCAGATTATAAATCACCAGTAACATCTTGGCAGTTTTGTTTTGTTGCTTTGGGGGGACTTTTTCATGCTTATGAGTCAAACTCAGCAGAACCCCTGATATTCTGTCACCTTCTTGCTTACCTGCTCTCTGCCTTCTCCCTCCTCCACCCCCCTCAAACTACCAGGAGAGACCTGGGGCTTTCGTCTGTGTGAATTTCCCATTGGCAGCGCCCGATCTCTCAGAATCATTCTATTTTCCCCAAAGGGGATCACCAGATGCTCAAGTCTGTGATCAATGAGCAATGTGCTATTCGGCTTTGCCTGGGCTTGCCCCCTGTGTCCTTGCAGAAATGTAAACAGAGGTGCTGCAACTCTGCCCCGGAGTGATGGGCAGGACTTCAAACCAAGTAACAAAGCCAGACAAAGGCAGGAAACGTTGCTCCTTCCCCTGAATAGCTGGTACTTGCAGGAGGATGGGTTTTCTCTGTAAGAGTTCTAGGGCGTCAGGTGGTGGTGTTCGAACAATGAGGAGTCTCTGGGGTAAACAGCCATCTTCTAAGAGCTGTGATGATTTGTCAATCTGTGTTACTCCACACTTAAAAAATTCTCGGCCATTTCATATCTTGCAGTATCATGGGGGAAAATACAGTTATGTAGTTAAACTTTAAAGCGACAGTTGTATCCACTGTGTATTGTTTATATCAGCCAAAAACTGGAATGGATCTAAATGTCTTACAAGAAGAATTTGGTTAAATAGGTCATGATGTTTATCTGTATATTTCCCTGCAGATATATCTATTTCTACCATTTAAAATGAGGGTGTAGAACAGTGGGTTTCTAATTTTAGATTGTTGATGACCTTGGAGAGCTTGATAAAAGTGATCAGCCACCTTCCCAGAAAAACGCCTACGTGCTCAACATTTTCATAGGATATCAGGGGATTTCAATATAAACTTGTCTATCACTCAGAGGTTAAGAGCAGTCAATATAAAGAACTTAGTAGTAATAATAGTGAATAATTTCCATATATGGAGTAGTGGAACAAGCAGCTTATAAAAGAGTAAAAGCTCATTAAAAAAACAAAACAAAACAAAAAACCTCACCTATATATGTATTGGGAGGAAAAAGTTTTTCTCATCCCTCTTAGGATCCCTTGCTGGGCCTGAAAATTCAGCTGACAAAGATTAACAGGAGAGAAGCATACACGTTTATTTAATATAAGTTTTACATGACACGGGAGACTTCATAAGGAAATGAACACCCAAGCAAACACCCACTGCTAGCTTCAGTGAAGAGGACTGGATAAGTTAAAGAGTAGGAAGTAAGTGTGCTAAACTGGGGGAAACTTAGCAAAGTCTGTTTGCTAAGATTCTTCTGGTGTCCCTTTGTCTTCAGAGATAAGGATGCTTCTTTCCTCTGGGTGTGGGGAGGATGCCTTTCACTGGAGGGTTTTATGGGCTGTTTGTGGAAGAAAGGGGAAGGAGCAAGAGATCAGGGTAACTTTCCAGCTTCTGCTGTTTTTTCAAACTCCTTCAGCTTAAAATATTCAAGAAGCCAAGGTGCCATTGGAAAGGCTTTGAAAGGCTGAACACAACACGAAGATGTTTAACCACAGCTTCTCTGGAGGATGATGATACAGTCTCCGTGTGCTTATTTGTAGCTTCTTCCTTTCTAGAACTATCCACAGAATTGCTTTCACAAGAAGAAATATGCCACACAAGTTTGTTTAAATTTTTTAAAAAGCTGTAATCTTTTTTGGCAAGTGTGTTGGAAACCTGGGTACATTTTTAGCACTGCTCTTTATTCAGCAAATGATGAAATGAAGAGACATTAGGATGCAGGGACACCATTTCTAAGTGACATTTAATTAGGGCCAAATAAGAAGATACCAGATTGACAAACTTCTTTTCAATATGAAATACACGGATAAAACATATTTAAAAGATCCAGATGAATCAACCAATTCAAAAATGCCAATCTCACGGTGAGGAAGAAAAGCCAGTCTATAGGTAACCTCTAGCTTGACACCAACAGCATTTCCACCCTGGGAATGGCCTTTGGGGATATATGACAACTCAATACCTCAAGAGATTAGGGGTCTGACATTCCTATTTCTTGTGTCTTAGGAGGCATCTGGGAGAACTTGTTCCAACTCTGCTGACCTTGCTGTGGCAACTTGAAGGTGAAGTTTGCATATCCCCTATTCACCGGCAAGTATCTTTAAGGAAAGAGAAGTTAGTTTGGGGGCTGCAGGGCTATCTACTCGCCATCCACGCCCCCTTTCTTGGGTGGCAGGGCACCCTCATCTTCCTTCCGGGAAGCGTCTTCTCCCACCCTCAATCGCTGCAGCTTCCTTGAGGTGGGCGGGCGGGCATGACCCCTCCACTCCAGGACGAACATGTGACCCAGGCCGGGCCAATTGACGCATTCTCTCTCTCAGGGCACGACATGGCTCCAGGGATGCGCAAATGATCCGATCCCATCAATGAGATTACAGAGAAGTAGCTCTTGATAGAGATTTCTATACCTGAGGTTTCTTAGTTGGGAGAACGGAAGTCTGAAAGTGTGGAAGGATTCTGCAGGAGATTGAGGGGCAAACAGCACTGCAGAGTCACAAGGTGGAAAAAGGCAGGAAGGCGTCGGGGTTGGACCTCAAGTCCTGGGACTTCGTTTGATCCGAGTGTGCCTGAACCAAACTGGCCACTGGAGTTTTCAATTGTGTGTGGCAATAATTTCTTTTTTTGCTTTGTTTAAGTCGGTTTGTATTAGAGCTATTTCATTTGCAACCAGTCCTGATTTATATACTGGTATAATAATAATACTTATTGAGCACTCCTCAAATAGCAGACCTTGTGTAAATCCTTTATATGGATTTACACTTATTTAACTCTTACAATAGATCTTCTTATCTTTTGAAGAAAGGAAACTGAGGCTCAGAAAGGTTAAGTAACTAACACAAGATGCCTCAGCGAGTTGTAGAATCAGATTCAAACCCAGATTTGTCTAAAGCCCTGCATTCTTAACCAGCCTACTATCAACTTAGCAGTGATACTGGATGAAAGTTAGGCCTGACAGCTGGTGGGTTGTTTGTTTTTACAAAGGGAGTACTGAGGATAATAAACGAGTATTTAGTCAGCATGGTCAGTTTTAGGGATTAAAATGTCTTCATCTTCAGTGAAGCGGTCAGTGCCCCCTTGTTATTACATTGTTTTGTTTTCTGACTACCAGGCAATGTTTAACAGAAGAATCTCAGCTGTCTTCATTTTATAGTCAAAGAGTCTTGTGGAAACTAATTGACCTGCAGGTGCATATCCTACAAGTGCTTTGGGGCTCCTTGGGCTACAGACAAGCAGACTTGGAGATAAAGCGTGGGTCCTTTAAGAATCAAGGAGGAGCTCCAGGCCACTTTGGTGATATGTTGTTATAAACCCCAGGGGGCTTTCTTTTCAATAATGAAATGAAAGTAAGGAGGTTGATCAGTTCTGCACTGCTCCATTCTCAGGTAGAGTTTTCTTACACTTCAGAACAGAAGAGTTCTCTCTTGAAGTTTGAAGAAAACAAGGTAAACATGCGCCTGGGAAACGCTGAGTATGGTTTTGACTCTGGCTCTGAGGTTCACGCTGTACTCATAACATCCTGTTCTTCTCTGCCGGCTGTGATGTGGTAGATAGCGGTCCCTCCCTGGGCTGTTAACAGCTGAGCTCATTTTTCATAAAGATGCTGCTCTGTGAGACGGAGGAAATGGGCCACTGCCGCCTCCGCCTTTGTTACTCTTACGGTTAAGGATGGGTCTTCCTAGTTGCCTTGAGAATGCCCTTTCCATCTTCTCTGAAATTAATTCCTTTGGGATATGTGGCAAACTTAAAATTTTACTGGAAGCCCAGAGAGTATTAGTGAGTGGGAAATAAGTCTCAAAAAAAAAAAAAAAGTCACTTGTTTAGCATAGGAGAAATGTGCTCTGTTGAATTCTGCAGCTACAGAGTCAGGAAAGGAAGAGTGGCTGTTGGGAAAGGTGTGATGACACCTGATATGGAGAAAAAGCAGTGTAAGTGGAATCAGCCTAGGGACAGGGATTTCTGACTTCTGACCCAACCCTTCAGTAGGGCACAGGGGGGCTGAGAGCTGACTTTTTATATAATGTATTTATCAGCTTCCAATTGACCTTGTGGCTAAAAATCACATCTATTGCAAAGACATAATGGAATAAGGATTAAAATCTCACTTCTGTGGTCAGGGAGCTGACCCCAAATTAGTTCTCTGCATCTGGAGATTCTGAAGGCATAACTACAATAAGAATGACTTCTGCTGGTCAATTACAAAGGAAATTGTTTCCCTTCTGTCTTCACTGTGTTGCAGAGTCACTGTTTTGCCATCCAGGAGGTGGACAGCACAGTGGGGTGTGTTTTGAATGGCTTTTGTTAGAGAGCATGATGTGCATCCATCCCGCGGTTGTGCTCCTCGTCGGGTAGTTCCAAAACTTGCCTCATCACTGGAATCATGAAGATGCTTTAAAAAGGATAGAGAGATCTTTTGTTAAACTGAGACCTACTGAATGGAAACGCATAAGAACAAAGCCATCTATAAGTTTATCTGGGTGATTACTATAATCAACCAGGGAGCCACCACTCTAGTCTTTCCTCATTGGGATAGATAAATTAATCAGATGAGCAACTTGCCATCTGAGACCTGTAGACATGACCTACCCGACAGGGGCCAGCCTTCAATTAGGGGCAGAGGGTAGGGAGTAGATAGTGAATATTAGAGGGACATGGCAGAAGCAAGACTGGGCAGCATGGAGACATCATATACGAAGGCCCCAAATGGGGTGTAGAGGATTCTTGGGATGGTTGGCTGTCTGCATGGGTTTTGAAGATTGGTTTGTTAAAAGAACAGAGCATGACAAAGCCCACTTGTCCTCTTTCAAGTAAAAACAAAAATCTTCTTTGTGTCTGGCTGTAGTGGCCACCATTTTTATGCTATTCTTCATGGTCAGAAACCAGAGATGTGTATGAAAACCTCATTCCTTTCTAACAGAGACATGAAACAGAGGAAATCTAAATACAGACATTTCAATGCAACAGGCATGTAGGTGGTATGTTAGTCTCCCTTTTCCACCGGGGAGAGCACATTCACATACCTGTTTACTCATTCAGTGATTTACTTCACCATCATTTATGGAGCAAAACCCATGCTTGTCAGGCATGGTGGCAGGGGTTGGGGAAATGAATAAATAAAACATGGTCTCTGCACTCTAAATGGTCACAGTTCCAAGGGCATGTAAGAAATCATACAGAAGAGGGAATGATCAGCTGTCCCTGGGCAGGAGAAAAAGGCATAGCAGGGAAATCTTAGAGAAGGGGATGCCTGACCAAGGCGTTTATGAATGAAAGGGAGATTCACCTGGAAAATGGACCCAGTCTTCTCAGGCAAAGGCAATAGCTTAAACAAAGGCAAAAGGGCCTGGTGGGTCTATAAAAGTCTGTGTCATTTGCTATCATAGTGTGAGAGGGAAAGTAGTGGGACATGATCTGGTGATTTGGCAGCATCCAAATCATGCAGGGTCTTCAACGTCCACGCTTATGTTCTAAGGAAAGAACTTGATACAACTTAACCACATGACCTTATAAACATAGCAGAAGAGAGCAGAGGCTGCTCAAAGACATGGATGAGTATGCGTGAACTCTTGCTTTCATTATGTACAAACCTTGGGATTGGGGCTATAATAACCTGCCTCTCAGAGAAGCTGGATATATTAGTATAGCAACTCACAATTTTTAGAGAATTGGTATATTTTTTCCTTAGCTGCAGAATATGTTAAAAAAAAGAAAAAAGAAAACCACTTCTAGCTTCAATTTTAAAATGCCTCAATTTGTGAGACCATTAGTCATGAAGGTGTTTCCATAGCAAACGTGTGTGGGATGTCCTAGCTTTGTTGCCACTGGTTCAAGGGAACTTATATTATTAAATTGGGACGAGGCCTGGCATGATGGAGAAAAAATGTATGGCACTGTTCCCATAGCATGAGGCCTCCATTTAAGGGCAAGATAAAGGAAAGGCAAAGAGCAAGAAGAGAAAGTGCTGGAATGAAAACAAGTAACAAAAGGAAGATAAAAATGGAAATCCTAGTTAAGTGTGAATAATAGGAATGCAAATGGTGCTGCTAAAATGGAAGGAACCGTTACTTTTCAAAAAAGCAGAGCGAAGGAAAATTGTAGTAGCAAAAGCATTTTGCATGGTGAAATTGTACACTGTGTATGTCTCTCAGAAGCAAAGCCACCTACGCTAATTTTTCCCAGCACCATGCTGTGAATCTGGTGAGTCATTTTTTGAAGGTTTACTACAAAGCTCCAATCTGCATATTTTTTTGGTAAAACATTTGGATTAAATCTTTTTCCCAGCAGCTGCCTATTAACGCTCCTATTTTATAGCCAATTTTTTCACCTGGGCTACAAAATAACATACTTTTAAAAAATTAATAAGTTTATGGAATGATCTCTATGATTCATTGTGAAGTTTAAAAAATCATGTTTATGGTATACTGCTCTTTATCAAAGAGGGTAATCTGAATATAAATTTGCTTAAATCTCAGGAAGAAGTTATTTATGAGGGAGTGAGTGAGGAAACAACTGGAGGGGACAGAATTAGAAGTTAAATGTCTCCAAATATATTTTGTTTCTGTTTTGAATTTAAAAACATGTAAGTATTTTGCATGATTATAAAACAAAGTTAATTGCAAGACAAAGCAATCTAAAAATTGAAAGCAAAATGGCACAGATGAGTCTGAGTCTCAGATTAGTGGCATAAATGCAGAGAGATTATTTCAAGTGACTAATTTATCTGTAGAAATACCCTAAGACAAAAATTGTTAAAATTTTAAACTGTTTTTTCTAATTGTATTATTTATGATAGTATTGTTACTGTTTTAGATTCTCTCTCTCTTTCTCTCTCTCTCTCTCTCTCTCTCTCTCTCTCTCGTTGTGTGTACTATAGAATAAAACAAATGAGGTATTATGTTGGGGTTGGGAATTAGATTTTTGGCATGGAAGAAGGTAATTCAAATGTAAGATCAAAGAGGTTAAGTAAAAACCATGTGGTCTTGAATTTGTACTGTAATTGTCAGTTGAACTTGTGATGTATTTTGATACAAAAAATAACAGATTCCCTAGCTGTAGTCACAGAAAAGACCTAGAAACAACGACCAGCTCAGTAAAAATGAACACCCCTGTGTTCATTAACTAGGTTCAAAACTCAGATTGTGGTCTCTCAATACTGTTCCTCCTTAAAAAGAACTAGGGCTCCCTGGTAGAGAACTGATTCCAGATCTGGGGCAGGAAATGTGTAACAATGAGCCTGGAATAATTTGCCAAACCAAAGAGCAGGGAAGCTATCAATGACTTTTGGGGTTATGTCTAAAATACTCTGGAACCAACTAGGAAAGGCCTTCTGCGGTCAAAGATGGGACAATTTGAGCATCAATAAAATAATAACTGTGATGGATTGAAACACATCCATTATATTTAAACTTATAGTGATTCTAAAACACACACACACAGCCAAAACACATCCCCTCAAACCCCCAAAACAATTGGCCCTCTTTGGAGGATACTAGGTAACCAACTCATAAATTTGAATGCTAAAAAATGAAGAGAAATAATTCAGCACATATCCTGTTTTTTCTGTATACTATACCACCGGGTAACCAACTAGAAAATAGCTTCTGATTCAAATCAATGAAATGAAAACAAAATTATTAGACTGTTGGGGAAATGTGAGCACTGACTGGAAAGTTAGTAATATTATTGACTCACTGTTAATTATCTTTAGTTATGATAATAAATTGTCGTTACATTTAAGAAAAAGTTTTTATCTCCGAAATATATATGTATATCTATTTCATATGTATGCATATATATTATACACATATATATTTGCAGGTAAAATGTTGTGAGGTTTTAGTTTTGTTTCTAAACGTGGGGGTGAGATCGGATGGGGGTATAGATAAAATAATGTTGACTAGGAGTTGAAAAATGGTTGAAGCTGAGGGCATGTGCATGGGGGCTTATTATATTATTCTTTTTCTTTGGTATGTATTTGAAATTTCCCATATAAAAAGTTATTTAAAACATCAGTTGCTTTGCTCAGCTCTCTTTTCCCGTCACCTGATAACCCTGCTTCCCAAAGTATTTTTATGCTCATAGGGCCGGTACTCAATAAATGGCGACAGTCATGCTGCTGTTGGTGAAGGTGTCTGTCTAGGGTTGTCATGATTCTCATTCTGGATGATACTTGGACAGATAGAAAAGTGAATTCTAGGCATTATTCAGGCCAGTTAGTGGATAAATCCTTTTGGGCAGTCATGAGTTTTCAGACTTAAACATCTGATGTTCGGAGTACTTTGGTCTTAAAGTGAAAGATACTGGCTCTCTTATCGAGGAGCAATACTTCCTTGACCCACAAGAAAATAGTTTTCCAACTCAACTGCTCATGAAAAATTGACATGTTGTGGTCTCATGATGGATTAAATCCTCAACTGCAGGAAGACTCATCACTAATTATTTTACCTTAAAGCAGATGAGCTCATGACTATCTTTGTTCAGTAAGTGTAGTTCTTTACCAGCAAGACCCATGTTTCAATACCTTGCTGTCATTCTGAAGGTTTTAATCTGCATATTTTTCAGTGGTGATATATTTTCTTGTATTAATTCATTGATATTTTTCCCTTTCAATTTATTTTTTCTGAAACAATACTTCAGATATCTGACTCTCTGGATTGATCCCATGATTTGTTTTTCTTTACCCGTGTGTCCTACTTTCCATCTCTATTATTCTGATCTAATTTCTGGGCAATTTCTACTTTATGCTCCGAACCTTTTTATTTGCTTAAAAAATTTCTGTTCACGCAGAAAGGATCCTTTGTTATATTTCTGATGGTTTCTTTTTTTTTCTTTTAAATAGCATTCTATTGTTTGTTTCATGGATAAATATCTTTTTATATTTCTCTGAAAATGTAACAGTTGTTTTTTTTTTTTTTGTGGTACACGGGCCTCTCACTGTTGTGGCCTCTCCCGTTGCGGAGCACAGGCTCCGGACGCGCAGGCTCAGCGGCCATGGCTCATGGGCCCAGCCGCTCCGCGGCATGTGGGATCTTCCCGAACCGGGGCGCGAACCCGTGTCCCCTGCATCGGCAGGCGGACTCTCAACCACTGCACCACCAGGGAAGCCCTGAAAATGTAACACTTTTGAAGTTTTCTCCTGCTTCCTGAATTACCTCTGCTACCTACAAATTCTGTTAATTTATTATTATTATTTTAATCTTTGCTTTCCATATTGGAGTCTTTCTTCAAATATCTGGTGACCATTGGCTGGCTATTCACACTTAAGAGTGAGGCTCCAAATAGCTGATGGAATGTTCTGTGCTTGAGGCTGGGTTTTTACTGACTCCTGGTCTTCCTAGTAACTAAGTGTGGAACTGGTTATTTACTGGGAAACCCCAAGTGTCATATTAAAAGTATTTGACAACTGCTATGGCATGGGTATCATTCAATCAGAGAAGGTGTCAGAATGCACTTGTCATCAACAACTCCTTTAAGAATACTGTCTGTACAAACTGGATTCAGCCTTGTCAGTGGGTCTTCCCTTGGATGGGATGGTTCCCGCAGGGAGGACTTCTCCAGTGTCCTGTCCGGAGTGGGATGGGGATAATAATGCTGCTTCCAGGGCTGGAAGGGTCCCAGAGTTCTTCAAGTAGACAATCTCTCCACTGTACTTCATGTGTATGAAGTGTAGAACTTCTCAGATTCAATCTCTTCAGAATCTTTTATTCTCCTTTTTTAGATGTGTTAGAGGTACTCACCTAGCTGGTGGTATAAGGGAGGACTTTAGGGGTCTAACTGCTCCTTATTCAGACTTTTTTCAAAGATTCCTTTCTTCAGTTTCACCCCTCACCTTCATCTTCAGAGATACTTGGAACCTCCAATTCTTAAAGTATTCTGGGTTTTTTTCTGCACAAATTGTCTTTATTTCCTGTTAACATTCTTCTCTCAGGCATAAAGTTTAGCTTTCTCTAATCAATTAAATCAGTTACCACTTACCCAACTGTTTTCTTTTCTTCTCTTTGTTTTACATACTTCATTTGTTATCATTTCCTCTCCAATTATCTTTGCTATTATTGGTTTAAAGTGTGTATGTGTGTGTGTGTGTACGTGAGCTTAGTTTCCTTTTAAGTTTTTAGAAGCATTTCAAAGGAAGTACAGTGAATATGTGTATTTAATTCACTATGTTTAACCAGAAGATTTACCTTTAAATTCTTAAGAGGTATCTTTAAACATAATTAGTTTTGGACAATAACTAGAACTCATCAGCATTTATATGCTCCCAGAAAACCAAATAAGAACATTAATATTTTTTCATTTCTTTGTGCTTCGTCACCTCCCAATTTAGAATCATCTGAAATTTTAATTTGAAATTACAATAAAAATATTTTGTATATTATGCATAAAAGAATTTAAAGTTAGTAATACACTTTTTATTGTTTCTTTTGTCCTTTGTACCATGCTTTCTCATATCCCATATCTTTCCTTTTCTCTGCTTCTTAGTTTTGTTGGCATACAAGTTTGAATATTTTGTTTACATTTTAGTAGAAGTTGGTTTAGATGATAGAGCTTGTCTCATTGATTGTGGAGGCAGAAGAAGGCATCCTTCAAGGAGGCAATGTGAGTATCACTAGCCACCTGTGACATGAACCGCCCCAGCTCTTTGGTCTCAGAGCCCACATTCATCTGTTTTCGCCTGTGGGCAATTACTGCTCTCTCTTGCTCCACGTATTCAGGAGGTGGGGGGCTGGCTGACAGACCTAGTTCCTCCAAATGCACTGCCCCAATTAATCACTGTGACAATCACTCCCTGACCTCCTTCTGCCTGAAGTTCCCTGTAATCACTCTCATTCCACGCTAGTTCTCTCCTGTATGTTGTTCTCTGGTCTCGTTTCACCAAGAATTCAATCCTATCTGCTCTGTATCTCTTACGATGATCTTACCTCTTTGATGTTGACATTACTGTATCTTGTTTTCCAGTGCTGTTATGAATATATTTCTTTATTTGATCATATCAGAGAAATTAGAGTGGGAGAGACTGTGTGTTCACACTGCCATTTTGCTCCTATTTCTGGATAACATATATAACATATTTAACAATGTCCCTGCTAATCAGCTAGGCTATTATTGCTATGTTGTTTCAAAAAGAAAATTTCATTTGTTCTTTCTTTCCTTTGGCCTTGTCTTTTCTTTTTTTTAACCCATTCATCCCTATTTTTGTTTAGTATAATCCAACGTGATGGTAAAAGTCTGTCTTTTTAACCGGCCACACATAAAAACCAACAATAAAATCTTAACTCTGACACTTATTTATGATGTAGACTCTGCCAAACAGCAAAGAAAGAATTTCCAGTAGAGATTCCCCACTGGTACTAAGAGCATCTGTAGAGTCATAGTCATGTGAAAGAAAGCCAAAAACGAACGATGGAATTAGTGTTGTCCAAAACAGTTTTCTTTAAATGTACTTCTCTTAAAAGGACTCCGTATGTTCCTTCAGGGAAATGGATACTTTCTCTTCCCACATTTTCAATTGGCAATCACCCCATCTTCTGGAACAGCATTATCAACTTTTCTTTTTTGCTACTGGAATCAGTGCAAAGAATATTAATATTTTACCAGAAAGTTACAGTTTTCTCTACAAACTATGATTACTAAAGAGATATTTCTGTGCTCTTTAAGGTAAAATGTTCTCTTTAAGAGAAATTGTTCTCATTTATTGGTGCCAGTTATTGCTTTTGCCATGGAATTCCATCACTGAAATTATAATGTAAAACCTTAGAATAGGAGTTAACTTATAACGTTTCATCTAAGGCACATTCAGCATTAGTGTTTTAGTGTTATTATATTGTATGTAATAAGTGTATACTAGAAAGTGTGGTTTACCTAAATTAATGCAATTCTCTTAGATTGAAGGAATGATGATTCTTCTTTCAAACTGCCAAACATATTTGAAATTCCACCTGATCAGTATATAATTAACAGTAGTTTGTAAAAAAAAAAAAAAAAAGTCTGTGCATGTCAAATGTTTTTTAACACCTTGAAGTCTGTATTTTGAGAGTACAGTTGTACCAACATCTCGAGATATATCTAACCTCCGGGTGCTCACTTAGACCATTTTTCTCTTAACACGTATAATTCATGTGTACCTTTAGATTTTACCTGAAGCCTTGTTTGCTATGTGTCTTATTCTTATGCCAGCTCTCTCTGTCCCCGGGACATATGTTGAGTCTTATTTAGATTTTAGAGCAAATAATAAAAGTGAGAACTAAAAGGAACAGGATATTCTGATGCTATAAGGGACTAACAAGCTAATTTATCCAGACTTTTCATTGTTTCCATGAGAAAACTTAGGCCTAGAAAGAGAATGCCTGGTTAAATTTTCATGACTGGCTCGCACCTAACGAGAAAGGGTGTACATCCTTGGCAGGCAGATTAGGTCTTCTGGCATCTCTCACTCCTGCCCCTGCTTTGAGCAGATGATTCAAGCTAAGATGATGCCAAATTTTAGGAGATCTAAAAATGTTTTTAGCTGTAGAATGTGGATAATACATATTAAACTTGTACCTTGATTTTGAAGAAACAAACACTTAAAGTTTGTGTTTTTGCCTTGTCTTTTTTTCTTAATTGTCTGAGCTTATGATAACTGAGTATGTAAAATAAATCAAGTTGCTAAGGCAAACTCTGAATAACCACA
The DNA here is from genome assembly GCF_003031525.2 of Neophocaena asiaeorientalis asiaeorientalis. Taxonomy (NCBI): domain Eukaryota; kingdom Metazoa; phylum Chordata; class Mammalia; order Artiodactyla; family Phocoenidae; genus Neophocaena; species Neophocaena asiaeorientalis. The sequence continues at coordinate 4,776,019 of NW_020174057.1, forward strand.
GTATGGAATGTACATGAATGCCACCTTGGAAAAAATATTTCTTGTCAAAGACTAAGTGTAATACTGTAATATTTTTTTCGAGTCCTTGAAAAAGTTCCGGTCTGTTCAACTCAGGCTTTTATGTTTAAACACTAAACCATTTTCTGTATAAAATCAAACAAACCCACAAGTAGACAGCGAAGAATCTGGAGTAATCAACTGGGCTTTGTCTGAAAGCTTCTTTCAGGGACTGAATTAACAAAGAACACATATTTTTTTCTGTCTGCTATGTAACAGTAGTAGTGTAACACTAGATTACTATTTAGTTGATAGCTTTTGCCTTAAGCATATTCTTTTATTGCTCCGTGTGTGTGTGTGTGTGTGTGTATGTGTATGACAGAGAGAGAGAGAGAGGGAATTTTTTAAAAAAAGTAAACCATGACCTCTTTGGTAATTAGCATCCTTACAAAAAAGTAAAGGGTTTATTGCAACTTGGTTTGGAGGAAAGAACCCTGAATGAGGAAACCCAAGTTTCACTTCTAGCTCTTACACATATACTTGTGATGTTGAGTAAGTCACTTGCTTTTTCTGGATCTTCGTTTCCTCATCTGTGAAACTATAAGGGGGAATAGGATTTAATTTCAAAACCTTCTCCCAACTCTAAAGTTTCATAATTCTCTGAAATAAAATGAGTATTCGTACTTCACTGATCCTCACAAAATAAATACATAACGTTTAGTAGCCATAAGTGTCAATGATTTGTTACATCACTTTCTTCTTGGAAAGAAATACATGAGAAAGTAGCCTTTCTTACTGGACAAGCCTACATTTAGAAATAACTTTATTTTCATCAACCCAGCAAGCTTTATCTTTTGAGGACCTATTGGTAACTTTTTGGTTATTATAGCCAAAATTTTAATTACACCTCTTTCCTAAAGTGTATTCATTATATAATAATTTTTTTTAAAAAACTGATTATTTTCTTTGAGAGGAATATTATAGTTTATACTCGTTTATATATTTCTGTGCTTATTCAATTATCTGTTTTCATACCAGACTATATGGTCCATGAGGGCATATATCATTTCTATATAGTTTATAATTTAATCCTAGAGTTTAATGTAGTGCCTGGCACCTAGTATGTGTTCAATGAAGGAAGAAATATGGTTGTATAGGCTGACCAGGATGGTTACATCAGATGCCGTATGTTATTCTTGAATCATCCAAGAACATTTCCACATATAGTCTCACATACAGTCTTTCTGAGTTCTCTGGATTATATTGTTGATGGGGAAGCATTTTCTTAGTTAGCGGTTTTCTCTTTTTGGAGGCGAATAGAGATGGCGTTGATCTGGCCTGATAAATTTCTGACAGCCACTAGATGTTAGAGAGTGTTTAGATCTTATCTGTTTTTCCTGTTTGTCATCTATGGAGAAAGGCTGTTTGTAAACTGGGTTTAAGCAGCTAATTGATGACCCCTCCTCCCCTACCGCCCTGCAAGCGTTTATGACTCTTCATATAGATCCTTAACCTCAATTTGTCAAAGTAATTGGCTGAGCATTCTGACTCAGCATCTTCCACAGGATGAGGGGACTCACACCAGGAAGCCAGAGAGACCAGAGTCAGGGCAAAGCCGACAGATGCAGAATGTGCCCAGCAAGGACATTGGCCAGAAGAGTCAGTGTGGACAGAGCTTCACGCTGGTTATGATGTCCGAGCGATGTCACAGCTCAGTTAAATCAGGGATTTTGATCATCTTTATAATATTTCTTCATGAATCATAACTGTGACAGGTGGAGCTTGGGTGCTATATGGAAAGAAATGCAATGATATTGTTTGAAGAATTCTGCAAGGATAAAAGTTAGGCAGAGTTAAAAGAAAAATATTTCAATCCTCTTTTCTTCCTTCCTTCTTTATTTCTTCCCTTCCTGTCTTCTTCCCTCCCTCCTTCCTTTCCCTCCTTCTTTCCTCCCTCCCTCCCACCCTTTCATTTCACAGAGAGGCTGAATTCTATAGTTAAAGATCTTGGATTTTAGAGTCAGGAAGTTATTATTTAGTTAGATATTATTAACATCTTGACATTGCCATTCCGAGGCTCAGTTCCCTCAAGTGTTAAAAGGCAGATCATAAATACTTATATCACAGTGTTGCAGTGAAGCTAAGTAATATAACAACATCAGCTGCTGTTTATTAAACATCAAATATGTGCATTATCTAATTTAACACGATAACTTTGCAAGTAAAATGTCTGGCACATGGTAGTTGACACATAAATAACAAGGTAATGGAAATATTGTGTGTTCTCTATACCATGTTTTTTAAGTGCTTACTTACTTGTCAGGTGTCATTATTCATGCCATTAGGCTCCACAGTCCCTGCCACCAAGTAAAACTGATCATTCATTCATTCAAAATATGTTCGTTGAGTATCTGCTACATACCAGGTATTGCATGTGTTACTTGGGGAAAAAGAGAGAGCAAGGAACAAGACACAGTTCCTAACTTCAAAGGGGTTATAATTGAGTAGAGGTTATAGATAAATAGACAGTTAAAACCAAGAGTGATGAGTCCGTTGATAGCGGGAAATACAAAACGGATGTTTTAGGAGGGACTCCATAATTCCAATTTGGGGGGTTCAGTGAGGGTTCCTTGGAGGACATCATGTCTATGCTGAGACTTGAGGGATGAGTAAAATGCAGATTAGAGGCTGTGGTGTGTTCTAAAGAACTCTAAGTGCAAAGGCACTAAGAGGAGAGGCACTATAACATATCTGAGAAATGGAAAGCGGTTCATTCTGGGGTTTGAGGGGATGAATGATGAGAGTTGCAGCCGGGGGTAGCAGGGCTGCTAGGCCATGGAAAGGCTTGGTGGCCACCTAGCAGATATCGTCTAATCCTAGGCTACCTTTTAGCTGTTCCTGAGTTCTCAGTTCCTCTCCTCCTCAGCTTGGCTTTGGAACGAGGGCCAGCTCTACTGAGGACCGGGACCGCCTGATCTGAGTGGGTGTACTGTTATGGGGCTAACCCCTGATTCTAGTGTAATCTTTTAAGCTGTGTTCTTGGTCCTGAAAAACAAAGGCTTATCTTACTAGCAACATGGTGGGACATTCTTGGTCAGTTGGCTATCTCTAAATATCAGCCCTCCCCTAATCTGAGGGGGATTGGGGGGATTGGGCTACAGGGCAAGGAGGTTCTTATCAAGGGGCTCTTCTGGCTGGCACCTTGCAGTCTGGGGCCCTTTTAACAGGCTCAGGAATCTGAGGCCAGGCTGGTGAGAGTTAACTCTCACCCCACTTGGCCTTGAATCTAAGTGCCTTCTGGAAATCCTGAGCAGTTAGGATCTGGGACGTGATCATCTACTTGCCAGACTCTGGGACATGACCATCTAATTGCCATTTCACTTTTCCTGGGACTGGGGAGATAAGTGATACACAGATCAATAAGTTGGGTGGACTGATTCATTTATTGACTCATAGATAGTTCATCTTTGAGCTTGTGCTACAGAAAGTTCTCTCCCAGCAGCTAGGCTGCCAGAGCGCTGAGAAAAGTCTGAGGTGTGCTCAGGGTCCAGACAAAGGAAACAGCCAGCCAGTTCTCGATGTTGCCTTTCTTTTGTGCGCAAATCAAATGCTCATTAACTCCGTGTGAAGGTGACTTTATACGTCACATCCAGACGCAGACATTTTGAAAATGCAAGAGGCTGCTAGTAATTAATTACCGTCCTGGGATAGCAGGCATAAACCGGGACTATTTCAGGCAGACTCAGACATAGGGTTGCCCTAACCATGGGTTCTCTGTTGGTCTGACACTGCTCCCCAGTTCGTGGAGTCTGTACGTAGGGGGAGAACCTGCGGCCAAGTCATTTCTGGGTCTTTTTATGGCATTATTTTTTTTATGCTTCCAAAAGCAATTTTTGGAACATTCCCCATTTTATGAAATCCTCATGTTTCTGAAAGGTCACTATTAGCCATTTGAGTACAAGACAGTTGATCTCTGTTCAAAGCAAAGGAATGGGTGGTAAAATGGAAAATCTGAAGGGAGAGATAATCCCGAAAAGGAAAACTTGAGCTGTATCTTCTGGCTTTTTATAATCCTTTCTTAATTAGAATGTGGAGGTGGAGACATCTTTCTCTTTAAAGTGTTGGCTCTTAAATTCTGTCTCATACATTATTAACTTTGATGATAACAGACTAAGTGGGTAGGGATAATTATTTGTGTTGTTATTGTTTGTCCAGAGAGGTGACAAGGAAGAAAATATGTCACATGCAACGAAGAGGTGAGAGACTAAGGAAGCACTTTCTTGATTTATGAACTGTTTTCTTCTAAACATGCTTCTTGATAAAATAACTAAAATGTCACTGTGCTGTGAAGCCAATACTCATCTCAGCAGCAGTATTTTTCTCCACCTCAAATTAAGCAGGCTGTGGGAGAATTTGGAGACCAAGTGTTACTTCATTTTTTATTCCTCCATTCTAACAATTTTAACAATAATTCTAACAATATTAAAAACAAGCATTTTAAAGCACTGACTCCCAAAGCATAAGTTTTCACCTCGGAAATTTTGTCCGTCAGGGGGTATCTGGCAATGTTGGGACACATTTTTGCTTGCACAACTGGGGATGGAGTGCGATTGGCATGTGTTGGTTAGAGGTCGATGATGCTGCTAAACATGCCACAAAGCACTGGACAGGCCCCCAAACAAATAAATTATCTGATTCCAAGTGTCAACAGTGTCAGAGTTGAGAAACTGCTCTGCAACGTCATAACCATTCATTTATTTATTCATTCAACAGTTATTTATTGAGCACCTACTATGTGCAGGTGCTGTGCTGCTGAAGATATAGCAGTGAACAAAAATCCCCACTCTTGTCTGGTTTTGCCTTCTAATAGGAGAGATAGATGATAAACAAGATAAATAAAAAGTTGTAAGCATTAGGGAGAAAAAATAAAGCTGGGAAAATATAGGAAGTGGTAAGATGGACACGCTCATATGACTCATCGAGGTAGGGGTATTTGTCACTATTTATGGATAAGGAAACTGAGTCTTAGAGAGGTGAAGTATTTACTTGGTCAAGGGTGACATTGCTCCCAAGAGATGTAGCTGAGGTTTGATGGTGGATGCTTCTGATACTTTAGAGTCTAAAGGGTTATTTCCACGTGTGCTCTGCTATATATCATCACCAGAAACTAGGGGTCTCCTTGCTTCTTTTGATGAAATTCCCCTTTTTAATTCTCCCTTTTTAACTTACTGGTATCCATCTCCTGGCCCACCCAAAGCGTTCATTTCTAGCAATTATATTTCTGTCGGTTAGAACATTCCCTGACTATATCCTTTTCCCAGACTTCTTACCCTCGTGACTTAAACAGGTTCAAAGCTCTATGTTGTTTAAAAATAAAATGAAAAAAGTCCCTACCTTAGTTCTACAAGCCCTTCCATCTATAGACCCTCCCTCTCCTTTTTCATAACTTAAATGTCTTAAAAAGATACTCATTTATGTTGTCTGTCTCCCTTTATACTTCCCCAATTTACCTGTAAAAGGACCTCTGTACTCTTATTCCACACAAAGTGTTTTTGTCAAGGTCCAGCAATGACCCCACAGTCTCCATTTAGGTAGACAGGGACTTTTCCCCCGTTTGTCTGCTCACGTGGCCTCCTCCAAGCACTTGGTGCTCATGACCTTTTTTTCCCCTGTGTCTGATGTACTTCTCCTCTCTCTTTTTTTTTTTTTTTTTTTGCGGTACGCGGGCCTCTCACTGTTTGCGGCCTCTCCCGTTGCGGAGTACAGGCTCTGGACTCGCAGGCTCAGCGGCCATGGCTCACGGGCCTAGCCGCTCCACAGCATGTGGGATTTTCCCGGACCGGGGCACGAACCCGCGTCCCCTGCATCGGCAGGCGGACTCTCAACCACTGCGCCACCAGGGAAGCCCAACTTCTCCTCTCTTGACTTCCATCTTTTAGCTCTAGAAATTCCTTCTTCCTCTTTGGCTTTTCCTTCTAGGTAGTCTTCACGGGTTCCTCTTCTCTTTCACCCATTCATAAATTGGTGTGCTTTTGTATCCTGTTCTTAGTTTTACTTTCTTTTCAACTATGGCTTCTACTGATTTGTTGCTTTGAGTAATCCCAAAGGTATATAACACACTCTGGAATTTGCTGAGATGTGAACGTGGTTTAATGGGACAAGCGGGTGATATGCAAGAATAAGGACCACCTCTGATGAATGATCCTGGCCAGCCACCCAGAATCCACACTGCTGAGCTAAACTAAGTGAGCATCACAGAGATGGCTCGAACCCCCTGATGATTGTAAGGGCTCCCTGGCTGGCCTCTCTATTCGCAACTTTAGCTCCATCCTTTACTCTCACCATATTCATCTTTCCAAAATGCAAACCTGATCGGGATCTACTTACTATCCCCTTGTATCAGTCTGTTCAGGCTGCTGTAACAAAATACCATAGACTGGGTGGCTTATAAACAGCAGATGTTTATTTCTCATGGTCTGGAGGCTGGGAAATACAAGATCGAGGCACCAGCATGGTCAGATGAGGGCCCTTTTCCTGACTCATCGTTGTCTGGCTGTCTTCTCACTGTGTCCTCACATGGTGGGGAGGGCAAGTGACTTATTTCTTTTATAACTGGAAGTTTGTACCTCTTAATCCCCTTCACTTATTTTGCCCACTCCCTAGTAGCCTCCGCCCCTCTGGCCACACTAGTTTGTGCACATGAGTCTCTCTATTTTGTTTTGTTTATTCTTTTGGTTTTTAGATTCTCTATATAAGTGAAGTCATACAGTGTTTGTCTTTTCCTGTTTGACTTATTTTACTTAGCATACGCCCTCTTGGTCCATTACGTTGCCACAAATGATAAGATTTCATTCATTTGTGTGGCTGGGTAGTAGTCATATATACCACATCTCCTGTTAGGGCAGTAATGACCTAATCACTCCCAAAGTCCCCACCTCCAAACCCCATCATATTGGGGATTAGGTATCAATATATGAATTTAGGGGCTATAAAGGCTCTGTCTACAGCCCCCCTTCAGCTTTCACAACACAGGTCATCTACACTCATGTTTTCATGCTGCTGCACGGCTCTCCCATCTGGTTGGAATGCCTTCCCTCCCCACTCCCAGTCCACAGTGTGGTCCGTGGGAAGTCCTACCCACTTGTCAAAGCTCATCTTATGCATTACTTTTGTACTCCTTGCCAGCTTTCTAGGCAAAGTACTATCTCACATATGCCCCGTTGCTCCCCACCTCCGATGAGATTATGTATTCCTTTAGTGTATGGAGAGAAAGATTCAAGGACAAAGTTTCTGTCTTCAAGCAAACTGTTCTACCCAGCAACTTACCTCTGTTTTCTCATTGTAAAGCTTCTGCACTCTCTTAATTCCAAATTATTGAATTTCTGTCACTAATTTGCTGTGTGATCCTGTATATTTCACTTAACCTCTCTGAGCTGTCATTTTATCAACTCAAATTCTGTCAAATAATGCTGTTGTTATAACTCAAAGAAATGTACCAAATTCTGTGAGCTCTCCAGAGGAAAGGATATCATAAGCCAAAGATGAAATAAACTGTCATTTATTAAAATAATAATTTTTATCAAACATTTCATTCAGACCCCAACAAAGTGAAACTATTTCCAGCAAACAGTGTCCCCCTCCTTATGTGTCTTTAAAGCTTGAAGCCACTTATAATAAAACAAGGCTTTGCCATGTATTTTTTTTTCTTGTTCACAAGATTGTCATTCATTTTTTCTCCAATTTCCTTAAATTTTTGAAAAACTCAAGATTCACCTTTTGCTATTTTACTTAGGTCTTTTTCCCCCTCAAACAAAAGGAGAGTTTCATGTCAAAGAAGTGAGGAGATAAAAGTTTAAAGTTATATGTCCTTGATCTTGATCTGGAGCTTTCTTATATTATCAGCAGCATTTACTGTCACAACCTGGGGAAAAGAAGTGAAGCAATAAGAAAGGAGGAATTAGAAGAAAAGAACTGTAGGTACGAATGCCAAGTATCTTTATTCACTTTATTACTCCTAGTTTTAGATTAAAATCATCTTTTAAAAATCTCATTTTGGTGAGATGGCTAAATGTGTGTGAAATGAATACTTGTAAGAGAAAATAATGGAAGAAGTGTTTCAATCAGGGTGTCTTTCAGTCATAACACTTTCATGTCCCATTGACATTTCCATGGAATATCTCCGTGCATGGAAAACTGATGCTTAGATACTAGGGGTGGGATGGATATAGAGAAATAGAATGTATTGATTACATTTCCTGGGCTATTTGTTTATGTAATTTGTTTCATTTAACCTTTCCAATAACTCTATGTAGTATATTTACCTACTTTTGAATTAAACTAACTGGAACTCACTCTACAGTTAGTAGTAAGTACAGTCCAAATTGAAACCTGGGGTTTTCTGCCTCAAACACCACACCACACTGATGTCCTATTATAAATATAGAAATAAATGTCCTGGCCTCAAGCGGTTTATAATCCAGGAAAGACTACAAATGTCTCTGTAAAAAGCAAAATCAGCAGACCACGTATTTATCCTATTTTAAGTACTGTAAGAATAACTCCACCTACATGATTATGAAGGTTTAGCCTCACTGCCAATGGAATACCCACTTTGAGTTGCTTTTTCCTTGACAGTGATGCAGAAACATAGAGATACTACTTTGCTAACATTTTTTTTTCCAGCAAATAATGTAACGTCACACAGACTTTGAAGTTATCTCTATGACACTCAGTTTCCACTTGTTAAATTGGGAAGATGGTACCCATGATAGAGTTGCTATAAAGATTAGACAGTTGCTTGATTCGTGCTCAGTTCTCAAACATGATGGTTGTGACCACTTGCAGCAGCCTTTAATGCTGGCATGTGTTTTCATACACTTTGATGTGTTTTGAAGACCTTTGGTGGTAAGTGGGGCTGTGGTCCTAGATGGAGCCTCTGGACTCACTGTTGATGGTGACAGTCAGCCCGACATGTGCACCAAAGTGCTAAGTAATTGGGTGTGGGGAGGAGAGATGCTAGGGTCGGGGAGGTACTGGAAAGAAGGAATCAAGAGTTCCACTAAAAGTACTTTTCAAAATTGAGTCAAGGAATCGGCAGGAATCTATGGGAAGAAAGTGGGAAAGGGGCTGGGGTGCGAGATGAACATTTTTCTCCCAAATTGAACATCGCAGTTCTTGGGCCAACTGTCACAAAATTTTCCTCTCAATGGGGAAATCTCTTTTGAAGGACTAACCTTACAAAACACAAAATCATGACCCATGTTCCCCCCGCCCTTATTTCATCCTTTAATATAATACATTGAAAAGAGAAGTTGTTTCACGTAAACCTGTAGAGAGTCATGATCCATCTGAACCAACCCAAATGAAGGTAAAAGAAATAATCAGGCTCCCATTATGCAAAATGGTGCTCAGTTAATTTATTGCACTGCACTGAATAATAAGCTGTTAGGCTCCACATTACTTTATTCACGTTAGATCCAATAGCTTATTGCTGCTGGAGCTTATTTCATTGCATAAAATTCGGATATATTACAATGGAGTAGATATTAGTCCGTTATGAGAGACAGACTTAAGTACTTCATTTATAGGATCTCTCCATTAGGAAAATGGCAAGGGAGAAGAAGAAATGCAAACAAGGTAATGGAACTAGCGGGATTTATGTGTGTTGCCCATCAACCGGCTCTGCTATAAGTGATTGCTGGTTACCACGCGTGGGGCTGGTGCCTTGGAGAAAAGCAATGTTTCCAGTGGGAAGAAAATCCAAAGAGAGTTTATGTTCCTTTTCAGGGAAGTGTTGACATTTTAATTACTTTCTGTTTTCTTTGGAGCTACATTTGAGAGTTGGAAGCGAGTTAGAAAAATAAAAATTGGCTTTATTAGAAATCACATGAATTGACATGCAGCCATGAGCTGGAGAAGGTCCAGATTCAGCTCTTGACAAACTCGAGTCTCCAGCAGGACCCAGAGAGCCAAAAAATTCAGCTATTGAAAAACTAACCAGAAGAATTCCTGCCCAGGGCGTGTCATCTCTGAAAGCAAACCATTTGTTTTGGGGCGCAATCTAATCTTTTCTGGCTTCTGAACCCCTGTTCTTCACTTTTGTAAATGTTTTCCTTTAAACTTTGGTCTCTCAGGGGTTTGTGAGGATAAGTAGAACGGGGATGCAAAGCAAAAAGAGAATGATCACGATGAATTGGGGAAATTGGTGAGTTTAGCATTACTTAGTTTTGAAGGTCATCTGATACTTTTGGTATTTCATCAAAGAAAACTGCCTGTCCAAGTGTGGGTGGAGCCAGAGTAAATGGCTTAGGGAGATGTGGTGTATTTGCACTCTCTCCTTGCACCTGCGATTGCCTAGAATTGAATAAATATTTAGCAAAACCAGGGTATCTACATGTGCTCCAGTATCAGCAAATCTAATAACTGTAACTGGGTACAAGACTGAAGTTGAAAAAAAAATGAACAACTCCAACCAGCATGTTTGTGGTGCCCCAAAGGGTGGCAGCTGAGGGCGTAAGCTCTTCTTGTCCCTTCCTAAGCCTTCCTAGTCTTACTACATTCCAGGGACAGTGTGGAAACTCCACTAAGCTTAGGCCAGTCAATTCAATAGTAAGTGGGTCAACCTGAGTCCCTAAAATATTTCTCTAATATCTATAGTGAGCCACGTGTTTAATCCATAATTTAAATTTCCCAAAAAACCTGTAAGGAGATGTTACTCTTGCCCTTGATAATGTTATTTCTGTTTTACAAATGAAAACAGGCTTGGGCAGGTTAAGTAAATTTATAAGTTATACAAACTTGTATTATAAAACATCTCAAATGCATGCAAAAAGAACATGAAAAAATAGTAAAATGGACCTCTATGCTTATTTGACGTCACTCACTCAGGATCAGTCTGCTTCACTGACATCTACCCCACCCCATTATGTATTCTGAAACAAGTCCCAGACATCAGGTCATTTCATCTGTATATCTTCCAATGTGAGTCTCGAAGAGATAAGGATTCTTTAAAATAAAATAACTGCGATGACTTTATCACACCTAACACATTAACGATAATTCCTAATATCAAGAAATATGGGGGTCTTCCCTGGTGGCACGGTGGTTAAGAATCTGCCTGACAACGAAGGGACACGGGTTTGAGCCCTGGTCTGGGAAGATCCCACATGCCATGGAGCAACAAAGCCTGCGAACCACAACTGCTGAGCCTGCGTGCCACAACTACTGAAGCCCGCGCGCCTAGAACCTGTGCTCCACAACAAGAGAAGCCACCGCAATGAGAAGCCTTTGCACCGCAACAAAGAGTAGCCCCCACTCGCCGCAACTAGAGAAAGCCCGTGCACAGCAACGAAGACCTAACGTGGCCAAAACTAAATAAATTAATTCATTAAAAAAAAAAGAAATATGCAGTCAGCATTCACCTATCCCCAACTGTCTTATAATCTGTTTTTTAAAAGTTTGTTTGAATTCAGATCCAAACAAGGGTCATGCCTTGCGATTGCTTGTGAGTAGCTAAAGTCTCTTTAAGTCTGCTGGGTCCTCCTTCAACTCCAATTTTTTTCTTAGGATTTTTGGTTGAAGAAATGAGACTGTTTTCCCTGAAATTTTCTAACAGTCTGATAACAGTCCGAATTGTCTTGATTCTGTTCCCTGAGGTGTTCTCAAGTACATTTATTGTCTTATACTTTGCACTTCCTATACATTTATAGGTAAAGGTAGAGGTTTTATTAGATTCTGGTTCCATGTTTTTAGCAAGACTATGTCATAAATTGTAGTATATATTTCCATCAGTAGAAATGTATTTGTGCGTGTGTCATGTTATCAATTATTGAGGAGTTTTGCTTAGATCCATTGTTTCATTAGCTATTGCAAAGTTGCGATATCCTGATTTTACAATTTAAAAATAATAGACTTTATTTTTTAGAGCAGGTTTAGATTCATGCAAAATTGAGTGGAAAATACACATCTATTCCTTCTCCCCTGTCTCCCTCACCAGCCTCAGCCTCTTTCCCTATCAACATCCAGCACCAAAGCGGCACATTTTGACAATGAGTGAACCTAAACTGACACGTCATTGTCACTCAAAGTCCATAGTGTACATTAGGGTTCACTCTTCATGTTGTACGTTCTATAGGTTTTGACAAATATATAATGGCCTGTATCCATCAGTGATTTCTTTTTATTTTATTGACAGGGGTCCTTCTACAAGGAGAAACTTTCCCCTCATAACCTATTTGGTTATATGAAGTAAAGTTCATATAATAAACCCAGGACAAATGCTTTGTTCTTTATCTACCAGTTTGCAGAGTAATGAGTTGTTTCTCTCTGGTATCCTCTAAAGTGAACAGAAGCTGTTGTTTTTGCTTTTATTGTTAATATCACTAAGACCTCATGAATTTAAGCATATTTGATATGTTTCAATGCTCTATTGTATATGTATATATATGAATATACATATATATATGCTAATAACTCATTGGTAAATTTCTAGGTTACCAATGTCTGTAAATCTACACTATTTTGCTGTTTTGATTTGAAGAAAGTAATTCTTGTCGTGGTTTAACATTTTCTCTTAAAACACTTTTCCACTTACTGACGGTTATAAAGATTCCCCTGAGTCTCTGAGGATGGTAGAAAACCTTGCTTTGTTGCCAGAAAAACAGAAGCGGCTGTTTATATAGACATAAGAGCAGGAAAGAAAGAAGGAAGGAGGGAGGAGGAAAGGAGGAAGAATTGAAAAACAGAGCCAGCAAGTGAATATTAAAATACAAGCTGATTAATTAGTAGGCTACTGCATAGTCTGAGAAAATTATTGCAGTTCAATTATTTACATGGGGTCATGTGACATTACCGTAACGTGGTTAAGCTCGAGGCCTTGAGACTCAGATGCTTGGGTCAAATCTCCAGTTCTGGTCCTTCCTAGTTTTGTCAGCTTGGCCACGTTACTTCTCTGTGCTTCAGCTTCCTCAGTGTAATAGGAATAAAACAGCACAAGTGTGTGTAAGGATAAAATAAATGCTAGTTGGTTTTGTTGTCGTTGTGATGATGACGTGTAAACATGGGGATATTTACAAAGTAGTGTCTCTTTCTGGACACAGAAGAGAAAGAGAAAGTAAAACTGCTATTTGTTGAGTAACTACTAGAGGCAGGTACAAAACTAGCCTCTGTATTATATTATATGATTTAGCAACTTTAATATTTTTTTAATCTATCACCATTACCCACTATTTATTCTAGCACAGTAACTGGCATAGGGAAGAGATACAATATACCTTTTGTGTGTGTGTGTGTGTGTGTGTGTGTGTGTGTGTGTGTGTGTGTGTGAATTGAGTGATACTCTTAGGTGTATTTGACCCATTTTTGATTTTGTGAACATCTGCAAAGAACTTTTACAAGACGGGATGGTATGATACTAGCAAAGAACAGAACTTTAAAACTCTGTTAGAAAATCTTAACGACCAATCCCAGTAAAGATGTTCAAGCACTAAAGTGGGCAGCGAGGCCCTAGTGAATCACATAATTCTAGGATTGTCCTTGGCAAATTGATATCAGTATTCACCAAAATTCTTTCCTTGCACAGGAAAAGAAAGAAAGGAAAGAGGAACAATTTCTGAATCACTCCTCCAACCACGGAAATGATTTTAATTACCATTTCATCCGTTGGCAGGCTCTTCTGGCAGAGGTACCTGCAACTTGGAAAGATAACAAATGAACCAATTCCTTGCTCCAGAGTTGACACTGATAGTGCTTGCTGAATTTGCTCTCAGAAAAGAATCCTGGGCAACAATACATCTGGCACTCCATTCGAGGAATTTGTCATGTCGTTGACATGTTCAGCCTCCATTGTCCACACCATCATGACAGCAGGTCCTTTATATTTCAAAGAAATTGCAGTCTGAATTAATATAATTAGAATGTAACTGCTATTCACTGCACAAACTCCTCATTTCTAGGAGTACAGATCCGATAGCGCATCTGTGCTCAGAATCTTTCCAGTGATGGCTGCAGGGGAGCAAGCAGATAATAAAATGACAGAATATACCCTCTTTCGTTAGCCTCTTTAAGTACTAACTAACGGAAATATAGGAGAAGAAGAAAACTGTCCTGGGACTTCCCTGGCGGCACAGTGGTTAAGAATCCGCCTGCCAATGCAGGGGACACAGGTTTGATCCCTGCTCCGGGAAGACCCCACATGCCGCGGAGCAACTAAGCCCGTGTGCCACAACTACGGAGCCCACGCACCACAAATACTGAAGCCCGCATGCTCTAGGGCCCGTGCTCCACAACAAGAGAAGCCACCGTAATGAGAAGCCTGCGCACCGCAACTAAGAGTAGCCCCTGCTCGCAGCAACTAGAGAAAACCTGTGCACAGCAACAAAGACCCAACACAGCCCCAAAATAATTAATTAAAAAAAAAAAAAAAGAAAACTGTCTTTGGCATGTCTAAATAGAAATACTTTTCAAGTTTACCAGTCTGTGTAGCACTTTTATAAAATAGGTAGTATAGAATGTCTGTCTGAAGTAAGAGAAAAAAACGAAATAGGAAAGACCGTTACATGAAGTAGAGTGGATAATTTATGGACAGAATTACAGAATTAAATAGTGATTGGATAATTTCATTCATTCTTTACTACTTCACTTTGAACCGGCAATGCCACTAACCAAGCAATTACTACCAAGTAAACAACAAACAACTTGAGTGCTAGATTCTTGAATTTCATTCTTTGTCATTGTTATGTTTCTACAAATGCTTGACTATCAATATGGTAGAAACTGACATCAGCATCTTTTTTGGGGGGGATAAGATTGATTTACATTCTCTCAAATAAGTTAACTTTCTCACCTCCAAGGACTCATTTGAGAGGAGCAATGACTTTGATGTATTAATGTGTAGACTGGTGCTCATGGCCTCTCCTCTGAAGAGTATAAAGTTTATCCTTGCGTATGTTAGGGACTGAATGTTTGTGTTCCTCCAAAATTTATATGTTGAAGTCCTAACCCCCAATGTTCTGATATTTGGAGGTGAAGCCTTTGGGAGGTAAGTAGGTTTAGAAGCAGTCTTGAGGTTGGGGCCCCCATGATAGGATTACTGACCTTATAAGAAGAGGAAGAGATACCAGAGTGCTCTCCCTGCTCCATGTCTCTCTGTCTCTGTCTCTCTCCCTCTCTGCCATGTATGGACACAGCAAGAAGCTGGCTATCTGCAAGCCAGGAAGAGAGACTGGGAACCAAATGGGCTGGTACCTTGATCTTGAACTGCCCAGCCTCCAGAACTGTGAGAAATGAATGACTGTTTCTTAAGCCACCCACACTGCGCTATTTTGTTACTGTAGACCCAGCTGACTGACAGTGCATAGGAGTCATTTGTTAATGAGCATTAAGAAGGGATAATGGTTTTCATTTTCTTGTTTTTCTTAGAGGTATCTCTTGATCTTCACCTGAAATCCTGTATCAGAAATTGCAGTACTAGAAATACAGAGAATGGGTAAGGTAGTACAAAAATAGGGCCAAGGCTTACGAGAGAAGCTTTCAACAGAGGAGTACCAGAGCCCCTTTTAATTTTAAACCAAATACATGTTATAAACCAAAAACGTTATGTTAAAGAGCTGTGTAGCCTGGTAGACGGGTCTGCAGGGAAGACTTGTTAAGATGCTGATGTCTGGACCCCTTCAGATCCACGGAATCAAAATTTTCAGCTGTGGGGCTGAAATTGCTCAAGTTGAAAACCACTCCAAGTGCTTCTAATGCACCCCAAACCTGGCGCCCACAGGCCCATGTTGTCTTTCACCGATACAAATACTCAAGTTTACTAACTGGGTCGATCTTCCTATAGATGATATGTGCGATTTAAAAAATGGATACATTTAATTTCTATAAATGGAAATCTATTTAGGATGTTTGGGGCTGGTCGTTTTTAGAGGGGCTTCTCAGAACACCTGTCTGTGTACACTCCCCTTCCCCTTTGCCCTAGTTACCCTTGTTTATATTCTCAGTCTGTGTGTTCTGTCTGGGTTAGGAAAATAAAATGGCATCTCAGAGTTTTACTTTGCAAAGAATGCAATAAGGATTTATATTTTAATGTGAAAAATCCTTTAATAGAGTAAATAAATGCCCCTCCCTCCAATGCATTTGTCTTATGACTCTGGATGTTTAAGAATAGGATTGTGTGTTATAAACACACATTTAGACGTCCAAATATATGCACAGATGGAAAATATCAAGCTTTCAGGAAAGGCCCCTCCTCCGAACACAGGGGTTCAGTGGAACTCACCTCTCTTTTCGCTATGGAATATGAATGTCAGCTTGAATGCAGGGCGTTTAGGAAATTCTTGTCCCTAGCCTCCTGACTTCCACCAGCTGCTGGCTCTGACATTGTGTTTTTGATCTCAAGGGGAGTAGGTAGGAAGTGGATTGGGGGCGGGGAGTTCCTATTCCTTGTTTGACCAATGGATTGCGGGATAGACTTGTCGTGCGGAAAAAAGCTTGATTTATCCAAGGGAGGTGATAGTGACCCCCAGGACCTAGCCTGCCCCATCACATCCCAGAGGACTTTATTCTGAGGTTTACAGAATAAACTGATTGGTGATTAGTTATTAAACTAAGTGTAATGCGTATATAACAATAATTTTCCAAAAGATAATTTTTTTTTTTTAATTGTAAAAGAAGTACACAGCCATGGAAGACTTTGGGGGAAAACAGAGGAAAATGAAAAAAGTAAAAAGGGAAAATGTTTAGGCTAAGGTGTGATTTTAGAAATAGAGAGATGTGGATTAGAATCCACTCTTACTGATTGTATACCCTTCTTAAATTAATACTATTATTATCAAGAAATAGATTTGTTATGTCTGTTTTCATAATTTATTAACTGAAACCCCCCTAATTCTTGCCTTAAGCGTATAAGCATTCTTCCTAGTATGTAAGAATTATTAAAAAAAAAAGTATCCTCAGAAACAATTAACGTTCACAAGAAAGTAAGAAGTCTTTGTGGCAATGTTTTGTTTTATTATCGTATTTTTCTCTTTCCTGAAAAACCAATGAAGAATGGCAGTTTTATATGTAAAACAGTAGTTATCCTTTATAAGGATGACATTTTCCTAAAAGCCTAGAAGTATTTCACATTTACAGAAAAACACTCTGTTCCCAAGTTGGATCTGATTAAAATTCAAATCTATATTAACATCTCATTATGTTTTGAAAAAAGTGATCTCTATGCTTAATGGAAAATGCTTGGTGTCTGCCAGCTCTGTTTTTGTGGGTTCCTTAACAAGGCTGTCTGGGGACCCAGGAGGGCTGGGTCACAGCTACATCCTTGTTAAAACAGTCAGCCAGCGTGAATGCAGGCCCTTAGTTTTTCCTTCCTTTCTGCTCTCCCATCCCTACATTGTTTCAGCTGCCAGCCCCTAATTTTTCTCTGAAGCAAGGGAAAGGGAAGGGCAAAAATGACTTTGAAAGAATAACATTTCTTTCTATGGACTTAAATAGAACACTCAACACAAAACATCCTGTGTTTTCTTTTAATTGATGACACTCTGACTGTAGTAATGGGTGAACTAAAACCTAGGGCTTGCCGTTGGCATAGACGTTGTTTTTGTGGCATTCTACCAGATCAAGGAATGTTGCTTGCTACTTAAAATTACAACCTGGCCCCTGCCCACAGGTACTCCTTGTCTCCTCCCACCGTGCCTTTTCTTCTCTCCATTGTACTTATCACCTTCTAACATGTGTTTATTATGTGTTTTGTTTATTCTCCAACTCCTCTGGCCATAATAGAAACCCATGATAGCAAGGATCTGTGTATTTTGCTCATTGTTGGATTCTTTGTTCTAAAAACAGTGCCTGGCACAAAGTAGGCACTCAATAAATATTTGCAGTATAAGTGAATGTACTCATTTCTTCCTCGGTGTCCTTTCCCATACAATTATGCGGAAAATAACTGGTAAAAATAGGATAGAAAAATCCTATAAATATAATATGTTTATACCTGGTAGGTGTATTTGACAGTATACCTCTGTTTGGAGTTTATGTACCTTAGTTGGTAAAGAAAAGATACAAGAGATGGATAAAAGAGAAACATCTTGTCACTCTCTATCTTCTTATTTCGCTTTATTTTTCTTCCCAGCGTGACTCCCTGACACTCCAACATGATATATATTTCTCTGCTTATTGCCTACAACCTCTCACTAGAATGTAAGCATTTGAAGGGTAGGAACTTTGTGTATTTCATTCACTGCTATGGCCCCATTGCTTAGAACAGTGTCTGGCACAGAGTAAGCCCTCAACACTTATTTGGTGAGTATGTGAGTGTGTGGATGAGTGATGGAGACCATCCAGTCCTGGCCCCGGTGCTGTAGGGACTCTACAGAGTGACTGAACACCAAGACCTTGGTACTTCTGAGATGGATGGTGGGTAGAGAGATCAGAAAGGGAAAAAGATGACCAAGGTGACCCTGACATTTAAAATTTTCCATTCATAGTGAAAAAGACATCCCACCCATTATGTATATGTGGTATAGTATGAGCCTAGGGACTGTGGTTTGGATCCTGGACCATCCATCTATTTTCAGAATAAGCTGAAATAATTTCTTCATTTCTTGCTGTCACATTTTCATTGTTTGTAAAATTAAAGCAGTGTTACCTAATCCATGGCTATAGTGGGAGGATAGAAAGGGCCTGACGCATAAGAGTTGGCTAGTAAATGTTTGCTATCATTGTCGTCATCATCGTCCTGGGGGTTGGCAGACTATAGCATGTGGGCCAAACCCAGCCTGTGACCGGCTTTTGTAAATACAATTTTCTTGGAATATAGCCATGCCCATTCATTTTCTTATTGTCTGTGGCTGCCTTCTCACTGTAACAGCAGAACTGAGGAGTTACAAGAGACTGTATGGTCTGCAAAGCCTAAATTTTTACTCTCTGGCCCTTTACAGAAAAAGTTTGTGAACCTGATCTAAAAGATGGTAGATCAGCAATATAACTAAGCCCACAGTCCAGCAAAATGTGGTCCACGGACCAGCGTGATTCACAAACTATTTGTTACTGATCCGGGACACACTAAGTATGGAAACTAAGAGTAAAGTATTTAGAAACGTCTATAACAATTTGATGTGCTGTTGACATCCAAGTGTATGATTTTGGTTTATACAAAAGTCTTGGTTTATGACAGAGGAAATTAAAAAAAAAAATTCCTTGGCCCTTCCCATTGGAATAGAATCTGGTGTTTTGTAACAGGATTTTGTTGTATTGCTAATGTAGTGAGATATATTCATGTGGTTTCAGATGAGAATATCTAGGGTCCCATCAGGTGGGAGTGACGAAGGGGTCCTGAGATTGCAACTGACCTGGAAATGTTGATGAGTGAGCCCATTAACAACGTCACGCAAATGGATTTCATATGTGGATGGATGGGCAGCCACAGTTCACTTATCAGCTAATACAGTTGTACTGTGTTGCTTCATATCTGAGAGAAGGCGACCACCTCAGGATATTATGTGTGTCTCATACATGTATATAAATGAACTCCTTTTGAGGTAAACGGATTTTACGTTGATAATTCATCTTCTGTGAACAGTAAGCCAACAACTTTCCTGGAAATCTAGCAAAACAACAGTTCTATGACCAGCCTTATGCTTCGTTGCATGTGCGCTTAAAAAACGCAGACTGACTTTTTCCTTTTCTGTTTTAGAAGTGGTTCCAAACGGTATAGTCTGCCAGAAAAAACAGACCAACTCTCAGGAACAACAATGCCCATTATGTGTGGGGTGGAAGCTGCCAGACTTTGATTTCTGGCCAGACATTAACCCCTTTGGTGTCTTAGGGGAGAAATGACAAGTCTGAATGCAGACGCTTCCAGGATTTTAAGTCACTTATGGTGTGAGACCAGGCGATTTATAATGATGTGTGCAAAAAAAAGGCTATTGTGGGAAGGAAGTACAAGTTCAAGGCCACATCTCCTTGTTTCCTGAATTCTGCCGTAACTCATTCTGGCAAACGGACATGGATTCGATCACCTCTGCTGTTCCCTTTGCAGGCCTGCTGGTCATGGGTGAGAAGCACCGTGCTCTTGTCCCGTGCCTCACCTGTGTTTTCAGCTGGACGTCGCCAGGGCCAATTCAGCACTCTCAGAGCTAAACACGCGGATTCCTTGAGGCCACCATTTACAGTAAAGCTGCTAGAAAAGAGAATTCCTGCAAACTCTTTTGTGATCAGTTTCTTTCCCTTGTCATATGCCCCATAGGTTGACAGACTGTATCCCATTTTGAGAGCTCGGATAAGCAGAAAGCAGTGCAATTTATAGTAGGAGGATGATTGTATGTGTTCTGTGTATATATGTGTGTATTTCATTTGTTCCTTTACTTTATTCAATATGTATTTGTTGATGGTCTACTATGGGATGGCTGGGGATACTAAGTTAATTACAGTCATAATAATAGCTACCGTTTATTGAGAGCTTACTGCATGTCGGTATTATATTAAACATTTTACATGCATGCAGTTTAATTCACTTAATTCTTTAAAAAACCTTTATGAAATAGCCCCATTTGACATATTAGTAAAATGAGTTCCAGAAAAGTCAAGGGCACATGGCTCGTTGATGACAGAGCTAGGATTCACATCTAGATCTGTCTGATATAAAACCTATTTCCTCATTCATTTAGCTCAGTTGCCTTCCTAGAAATGAATACAAATATCAAAAGGCATTTACTCAATTTCTTGGAATTCACATTCTGGTTGGCAAGAAAGACATGTGATGCAGAATGGAAAAGGCTATCACACAGCTATGTACATGAGTAACTAATTCTGTTGGAGAGTGGGAGAAGGTGGGAGAGGGTTAGAGGAAGGCCCCAGAAAGAAACTAGTACTTGAGTTATGCCTCTATGGAGTGGGATATTCAAGAGGGAGAGAGATTCAGTTGGGTGAGCTTTGTTGTGTAGGAAGAGACCTGGACTTACAGAGTGATTCTGTGCACAGAATAGTGGGAATAGCAGTGGGAGATTCTTTAAGGTTGCTTCTCTACTTATCATGTCCAGATCTCTGTCCTCTTTGCCCTTATGGCATTGCCGTGTCTTACTAAAAGGGGACTCAGGGAGAAAAGAAGTTCAGCCTGGGTAAATTAGAGGTGGTGATCACTGTTATGGTGACCACAGGAAAGAGAAACAAAGGTAACCTGTCTCTCTGCTCACTGCAATGGTGGGACGCTTATAAGATGACCGTTTCATGGATGAAGGTGTCAACCAGCCTGGAAGTGAACATGAAAGCTTTGGCTGTGTTTTAGTACCAAGTGAAGGGAAAAAGGAGCTGATATACGTTGTTCTTTTCAATTGTATGTTTGACCCTGAAGGACATGGCTGCCTACCTCTTTTGCCAGAGATACGGCGACAGATAAAGAACAGAAATAGCATCCACCAACAACCCTACATGAAGAAGACTGTGTTAAATGCAAGGGTGTAGCTGAACACTGGGAAATAAAGTGATCACCTATTCGGTCCCAGCCAAGGGAGCAATCCAGCTCCAAGAAAAGGAGGACAATGGTGTTACACCCAGGACGCTTCGGAGCTTTGGGCTGTTCTGTTTAGAACAAATAAAAAGCAATCAACATAGATGGAGCCCACACTGTTGGCAACCACAATTCTCTGGGGTTTCACATTGAGAAGTTGAGACTTTGAAATTTGGGGGGTTAAGATTTCAGACTGGAATGATCCCCAGACTGTTCATTTGCAGTAATAATTCTGGGTTTTGTGCATATTTTTAAAAGGGTTACTGGGCTTTCCTATATTCATTGCCAAGCCCTCCCAGCCTCCAAATCTTCCTATAAAATGCTTCTTCTCTAGGCTTTAACCTTATCCTGTGACTGAATATGATTATGGGATATTTACATGCATTCTTGTCTATTGTATCAAAAGATCATGAAAAAAAATGCCCATCATTAAAGCCCCAAAGTGATTGGATTGGCATGGGGACCGGGGATGGGGCTGGCATGGGAGAGAGGATCCGACTCTGAGATTTCATGAAATCCAAAACAATAGGACAGCTGCTTTTCCTTAAACAGATTATTATTATTATTTCTACCTAGACAGCTTGATAGCAGCCATTATCTTCTTTCTGGGTGTCTTATCAAGTTCCGGCTGTGTGCAGCATGGGTGATAAGGAATGAGAAATGTCACCCAGGGGATTGCCAAGGATTATTTCTATGCACTGCTGTTCAGCAATGGCCAGTCCCTTAGAACTGAAAGTAGTCCTATTGTTCACGCCAGGCAGTTGCTATTCTGACAACACCAAGAGAGCAGAAAGAGGATGTAGCTGCCATTGTATGAAAGATTGAAATTTCATTACTCTCAGCTCAAGTTCAAGCAGTCTTGATTTTGAAAAGCAGCATCATCATGGAATATCTTTGAAGAGGGAGAAGACAAAGGAAGGAAAAAAGAATAAAATGAGCTCAGGGCTTTTCAGGACTATGAAGGAGTATTAAAAAAAAAAAGAGAGAGAGGGAGAGAAGTATAATATTTTCAATCACTCGAACTTAAAATGCCAGGTATATAAAGCCTCAAAGGAATTGAATATCATCATACAACAATTACCTGTGATCCAATTATTTAATGTAAAGACTCCATCCTGCATATTACTCACCAGAAAATAGTTACTTTACTGGATTTCTGTTTAATTGTCTCTGTTTTCTATTAAGTTCTTGAATGAAATTAATCTGTTGATATTGGAAAATTTCCCTTTGCTTCTCAATAAAAAACTAAATGTTTGATTGTAGAAGTAGATGGGCTGGCTTTAAATATTTGAGGGAAAAATACAATCTTAGTACTGTATTTTTATCTTCCTAGAGAAAAGACTCCATTAGAAAAAGAAAAAAGCGGGACTTCCCTGGTGGTGCACTGGTTAAGAACCCGCCTGCCAATGCAGGGAACACGGGTTCAAGCCCTGATCCGGGAAGATCCCATATGCCACAGAGCAACTAAGCCCACGTGTCACAACTACTGAGCCTGCATGCCGCAACTACTGAAGCCCGTGCACCTAGAGCCCGTGCTCCGCAACAAGAGAAGCCATTGCAATAAGAAGCCCGCGCACCACGACGCAGAGTAGCCCGCGCTCACCGCAACTAGAGAGAGCCCGCGTGCAGCAACGAAGACTCAAAGCGGCCAAAAATAAACAAATAAATTTCTTTAAAAAAAAAAAAAGAAAAAGACAAAAGCAACAACTAAAGTGTATGACTAACCTGTACTATATTCATATAGAATTTCCTCCCAAAGTGTTCAGCTTACCTCCGTCATCTTTATACACAGTGTTAGGGTCATGCTGATATTATCATGTAAGCTGCTTGGAAATGAGCCAAAGAAAAATTTTCCAACATCTTAAATCACTATTCTGAAATTGGAATTTCAAATGAATAAAATGCTTTGCTCTTAAACCAACAGCTTCTGAAATTAGATTTCAGCGGTGGAATCGTTAAAGATGAGGGGTGGGAGGGGTTGGGAAGGTAAAGAGCAAAGAGAGGCTACAGAGGAAGGAAGGGGGATGTGGGAGGAAGGGAAGGGGTCTGACTCCCTTGGGGCGTGTGAACTCCCGGAGGGCAAGACCTACTCTTGATGTTTTTACAACACCTCGGACAGAGTAAGTCTCAGGAGCTATTTAGTGAGAGGTGTGTAACAATATGGTTTCAGTGTTAATGTATCCAAAGGCACATTCTCCTAACTAGACAAGTTCCTTTAGTTTTTTTTTTTAGCCATTAAGCATTTATTAGGAAGCCTAGAGCATCTCCAGCTTTTTTTTTTTGCAGTACGCGGGCCCCTCACTGCTGTGGCCCCCTCCCGTTGCGGAGCGCAGGCTCAGCGGCCATGGCTCACGGGCCCAGCCACTCCACGGCATGTGGGATTCTCCCGGACCGGGTCACGAACCCGCGTCCCCTGCATCGGCAGGCGGACTCTCAACCACTGCGCCACCAGGGAAGCCTAAGCATCTCCCGCTTTAATACACATATGAATTATCTGGGGATCTTGTTAAAATCCAGATTCTGATCCAGTAGGCCTGGGAGAGGGTCTGAGATTCTCCATTTCTATCAAGCTCCCATGGGATGCTGATGCTACTGGTCCATAGATGCACTTTGAGTGACAATGTACTGGTGTAATACATGGGGGAGCTGGCCTGGGAGTCATGAATTCAAGTTCTAGTTCTGATATTAACTATCTGTGTTTTCAAGACAATTGATTCATTTCTTAGCCTTGGTTTCCCTATCTATGTAATGAGTGGGTTGCAGCTATGTAATTTCTAGGGTTCTTACGGACTTAATACTTTATTTTATTTTTTATTAGTATATAGCAGAGTTTTTCTTTTTATAATTGAAGTATAGTACAATATTGGTTTCAGGTGTACAAAATAGTGGTTTAACATTTATATACATTATGTTAGTTTCTGCTTTATAACAAAGTGAATCAGTTATACATATACATATGTTCCCATATCTCTTCCCTCATGCGTCTCCCTCCCTCCCCACCCTCCAAGAAAGAAAGAAATGAGGGAGGGAGGAGTGAAGGAAGGAAGGAGGGAAGGAAGGAAAAAAAGAAAGAACGAAGATAAAGTAAAATAAAATAAAGTAGGATAAAATATAATAAATTATTAAAATAAAAAATAATAAAGAAAAAAGAAAAAATATTAAAAAAAAAAAACAACAAAAAACGGATGGATAGAACCCTAGTACAAATGGTGGAAGCAAAGCTGTACAGACAAAATCTCACACAGAAGCATACACATACACACTCACAAAAAGAGGAAAAGGGGAAGAAATCATAAATCTTGCTGTCACAGCCCACCTCCTCAATTTGGGATGATTCGTTGTATATTCATATATTCCATAGATGCAGCGTACATCAAGTTGATTGTGGAACTTTATACGCTGCTTCTGAGGCTGCTGGGAGAGATTTCCCTTTCGCTTTTTTGTTCTCACAGCTCCCAGGGCTCAGCTTTGGATTTGGCCCCGCCTCTGCGTGTAGGTCGCTGGAGGGCATCTGTTCTTTGCTCAGACAGGACGGGGTTAAACGAGCAGCTGCTTAGGAGGCTCTGGCTCACTCAGGCCGGGGGCGGGGGGAAGGGAGGGGCACAGAGTGCGGGGCGGGCCTGCGGCAGAGGCCGGCGTGACGTTGCACCAGCGTGAAGCGCGCCGTGCGTTCTCCAGGAGGAGTTGACCGTGGATCCCGAGAAGCTGGCAGCGGCAAGCTGCACAGGCTCCCTGGAAGCGGGGTGTGGATAGTGATCTGTGCTTGCACACAGGCTTCTTGGTGGCGGCAGCAGCAGCCGTAGCATCTCATGCCCGTTTCTGGGGTCCGCGCTTTTAGCCGCGGCTCGCGCCCGTCTCTGGAGTTCCTTTAAGCAGCGCTCTTAATCCCCTCTCCTCGCGTACCAGGAAACAAAGAGGTAAGAAAAAGTCTCTTGCCTCTTCGGCAGGTCCAGACTTTTCCCCGGACTCCCTCCCGGCTAGCTGTGGCGCACTAGCCCCCTTCAGGCTGTGTTCACGCCGCCAACCCCAGTCCTCTCCCGGCGCTGCGACCGAAGCCGAGCCTCAACTCCCAGCCCCGCCCGCCCCGGCAGGGGAGCAGACAAGCCTCTCGGGCTGGTGAGTGCCGGTCGGCACCGATCCTCTGTGCGGGGAATCTCTCCGCTTTTCCCTCCGCATCCGTGTTGCTGCGCTCTCCTCCGCGGCTCCGAAGCTTTCCCCCTCCGCCACCCGCAGTCTCCGCCTGCGAAGGGGCTTCCTAGTGCGTGGAAAACTTTCCTCCTTCACAGCTCCCTCCCACTGGTGCGGGTCCCGTCCCTATTCTTTTGTCTCTGTTGTTTCTTTTTTCTTTTGCCCTACCCAGGTACGTGGGTGGGTTTCTTGCCTTTTGGGAGGTCTGAGGTCTTCTGCCAGCTTTCAGTAGGTGTTCTGTAGGAGTTGTTCCACGTGTAGATGTATTTCTGGTGTATCTGTGGGGAGGAAGGTGATCTCCGCGTCTTACTCTTCCGCCATCTTCCCGGAGGTCCCCCAGACTTAATATTTTAAAATGAAAGGAAGAAAGAAAGAAAGGAAGGAAGGGAAAGAAAGAAAAAGGAAGGAAGGAAGGAAAAAAGGAAGGAGGGAAGGAAGGAAGGAATAATTTAGAGAATGCCCAGTTTGTCTCTAAAAATCCCAGGGAGGCTGAATTATTTCCTTACAAAGTCGCACAGGTAATTTGGCATAGTTGAATTGTGATTCAGCTGGTTTCTGATTTCTAATAGAGTAATTTTCCACTATCATTTCTTTTATCGTTATTAATCATTTTTGTGGAATGCCTACAATTTGCCTGATGCAATGCTAAGTGTTGGGAATATAAAGATGAGTAAATTATCTTATTTTATTATCAAATCCCCTGCCTGATTAACTGAGAACTTTCCATCCTGCAAAGTGAAGACCAGCTAATCAAGGCAAATGTCTAATATGGTAGTTCCCCATCCTCTGTGATATAACATATTACTGGATACAGTAGAATGCTTGCAAAGATGGCTAATTCTCCAACTCTCCCCATATCCACTTTCTTCACTGTGTGATTTCCAGCTGATCATATCAAAAGGTGGCATTTCTTTCCCTAGTCCCTGATTTCAGGCTGGTCTTTGGACTTGCTTTGGCTAACAGAATGCAGTGGAAGGAACAAAGTTCTAGTTCTAAGTCCTGGCCTCAGGAGGCCATGCCCACTTTTGTTTCTCAGACCCCTGCCGCTGCCATAAAGAACAAGCCTGGGATAGCCTCCTGGAAGGTTAAGCATCACAAGGAGTGACTAATTGTCCCAGCTGAGGCCAATCTAGACCAGTCTACAGCAAGTAATCCCACAGATACATGTGAGAGCTCTACCAGGGGCAACAGAGTTTCTCACGGAGTCCACCGCTAACCACAGATGCACAAGTGAACTCAGCTGAGACCAGGAGGACTGCCCAGTTCATCCATAAACTTCTGAGCAATAAAGAAGTACTTATTAAAGCTACTTAGTTTGGGGGTGTTTTGTTATGCAGCATAGTTAAGTGGTGTGATGGCCTTCTAGACACCGAGCTTTGATTCAGATAAATGGTTCTAGTTTGGGTTCTTCCTGGAAGACATTAGGTAAGATATTATGGGAGAGGTATGAACTTTGCTACCTCTTTCATATTTTTGAGCTGACTTTCATTTACAAAGAGGGAGGAACTTAGGTTGAATTATGTTTTATTTACCGATAAAAGAAAAATGTGCATGATGATGACAGGAAAAGCTAAGTTGAGAGACTGAAGCTCAAGGTAACATACATGCATCTTCCTTTTCTAAAGGAAGCCTAAAGGACAGAGACAAGATCAGAAATCAGAAAGGACTGTTCCTGTCCTGCTTTTGTCATGTGTGTATGTATGTTATCTTGAACTTCTGTTTCCTTTGTAGTAACCAGGTCTAACTATAGCTGCCTGCCTTCCTTCAAATGTGGCCATGTGTTACTCAAATTATTTTATTCTATTTTCACATAATAGTATCTAGTAATTATTGAGAAGTCATAATTCCCTCCATAAGTATAATAATAACTACCATATATACATTTTATAGTTTTCAAATTGCCTTTATGTAAATTATCTCACTTTGATTCTCCAATGATGCCTTGAAATACTGACCTTTATTTTCTTATTTTGCAGATGAGGAACCTCTGCTGTCTTCTCAATGGTGGTATTTCTAAGAAATGTCTGAGATCATGACAGACTTGCCAAGATAAGAACCCCACCATTTTGGAGCTTTTTTTTAAAGAACCAAACCTGGTGAGTAGATCAGATCTCTGGCTTTTATTATCAAATAGATACCTTACTTCTTGTTGCCAGTTTTTTTCATAACAGCTCTTGTCTATGAGGTGCCATTGGTTTTTTCCCCCAAGACATTTTTAAAATGGGAGAAAGGTAATGGTTACTCTGAAATTGCATCTTGATATAGTATTTATATTCTTAAGCCATCAGATTGTCTATTTAATGATGTTGATAGACTACACATATAGTTAAATTATTATCATCAGTGCTTGAGCCATGAATTTTTATTTTTGGTTATGTAGTTGAGTTGGTTGATAATGTAGGTTCTGGGCTCAGGAAGTTTCTATCTGAAATATGTATAATGGCCTAAGTATCTTGTGAATATTGCCTGGCCCCTGACCAATGATTTAAGTTTCACGCATGGTTATGAGTCTTACAAGGCAGAGCTATTTCCTCTGTTCTACTTAATTTTAAGTGTTATACTTATTTTGACCATCTCCTATAAGTTTCCAGTACCACGTTTTGATAGTATGAAGGAGAGTGGCTATTGTGACATTATAATAGCTGCAATTTATTGAGAGCTTACTGTGTGAGAGCCAACACTCTGTTTTACTTAGTTTAACTCAGCTAGTTCCCACAACGGCCCATTGAGATGAGATGTGTTATTATCCCCATTTTACAGACAAGGGAAATGAAGCACAGGAAGATTAAGTAAATTGCCCAAAGTCACACAGCTAATAGGTGATAGAGCTGGATTTTTAGCTCCGACCACTTGAGTAGGAAATTCCCGTACCATATACTGCTATATTTCTTGTGCTATGAGATTTTCTTTAAATCAGACACCAAGAAAAATGATGTGTATCAGTCTAGCCATTGCAGTGCTACATCACCACAAATTGTATGTGTTCACAAGCAATCTAGGTACTATGAACTCCCTTGCAGAAATCTCCCAGTAATCAACCTCCAGTAGGGCATTTCCCTGTGTGCTAGACATGCAGAAGATGTAAAAGAGGTAGAAGAAATTCTCCCTCCAATGGACCTGAGGATTTATGGGAGAAGATGATCGTTTTGGAGCGTTGGGAGGATAGAGTTGGTTGTATAAGGTCTGAAGGTCATAGTGGGGAGGCAATGGATAGTGGTCCTTGAAATGACTTCATTTCCAGACACTGTCATCAGATTTTAGGTCGGTCTGCCAGTCTTTCAAATGTGGGCAGGCTTGCCTCTAACCCCAATTCCTCAAATTGAGAAAGCACTAGGCCATGCTGTAAGAGCCCTTGTGTGGCAGTCTTTACCTTAGCAGATTCAGAATTTTTTCTTACAGATCTACTGACCACATCTTGTGGTTTCTTGTGGTTTCTTTTTACTTCCATGTCAACCCATATGTAGAAGTCATCTGGGTAGAAGTCAAACTCCTAAAATATTTCCACCAGAAAGTCAATCCATACCAGTTATGGGTTGAATTGTATACTGCAAAAATTCATATGTTAAAGTCCTAACCCACGGTACCTCAGAATGTGGCGTTATTTAGAAATCGAGCTGTTACAAATGCAGTTAAGTTAAGATGCAGTCATACAGGAATGGGGTGAGCCCTTCATCCAGTATAACTGGCATCCTTATAAGAAGAGGAAATATGGACACAGATACAGACACAAGGAGAACTCTTTGTGAAGATGAAGGCACAGATCATGGTGAGGCTTCTGTACACCAAGAAACACCAATGTTTGCCAGAAGCTCGGGGAAGAGGCATGGAACAGATCCTTTCTGCAGAGCCAGAAGGAAACCTTACTGACACCTTGATTTTGAACATCTAGCCTCCAGAACTGTGACAATGAATTTCTGTTCTTTATCCAGTCAGTTTGTGGTACTTTGTTATGGCAACTCTAGTAAATGAATACACTACCAAACATGTCCTGAGTTGGGTAGATTTTACTGAAGATATTTGGAGGGAGGCATGTCACAGGGAGGGATCACATCACACGGCCCACAGCATCCCCCCAATTAAATTGCCTCATCTCTCCCTGCACTCTCTTTCTTCCCATCTCCCCCATTCTGGGTTAATCTCTAAATACTCAGCTACAAATCTGTCTTGCTATTTTTTTCGGAGCAGCTTTTCCCTGCCTCTGAAGTTATGGCAGCAACCAACGTCTCTAGCTCCTAGGGCTCAGCTTCTAGCCCAACCATTAATCAAGGTACACGTCAAACACAAGCAGTCCATTCACATAGAGGAATTCCTGAGCCAAATATTACAGTAAGAACATTTTCTAGATGTTTCTAGGTGGCGAGGTTTCACATCTTGGCTCTGCTACTTACTAGATGTGTGAACTTGAACAAATTACTTCACCTCTCTAAAATGAGAATAATAATAACCCACCGGGTCTGTCTTAAATTTCGTACCCCCTCAAACATGCTCTGAGGCAGCTATCTGTGAGAGATGATGCACTGGGGAAGGTTCCCGGGAGTAGCATTGTAAGGGAGTGAGAGGGGCAGGAAGGGACCTAGTGAGAAGTTGACCTGTGATGCAGGTACCGTTGGGGCCTCAGCCCTTCCCACGGGGATCTGTGGGGCTGGATGGCCCTTCAGAGTGGTCTCATATTAAGGCAAGGGGGCTGAGACTTTGTCCCCTCTCACCCATGCCAACTAGTTACTGGAAGTGGGCTACCCCCAGCCAGGGGTCATAACCTTTGGTGAGGTAGTGCCCTTTGGCTGAAAGCAATTTCTTGAGAGCAACTTGGCTCTGAGTGGTCAGTCACCAGCACTGCCGTGGTAGCTGGGGAATGAAGTGACTTGGAACAGTACCTGGTGTGTGATAAGTGCTGTGTGAATGACAGCCATCATACACTCGAGGTCCACCTTAGCACTTTTTAGTGTGATGTCGTTACATACAGTTCACAGGATGGTTTCATAGAGATTTTGATTCTCATAGAGGTGCTTATAGAGGTAAGTGAAGCAGACATTTCATCTAAAATGCTTTCTATGAGGAAACTAAGGCTCAGAGCAGTTAAATGACTTGACTGGTGCCACTGTTAGCAGGACACTTGTCCTTCCCTGTTTTTAGTTTATTCCTCCCTATTTGCAATCATGGCTAATTTTTGAAGCCACAAGTGCCCATGTGTAGGCTCAGTCTCACCAACCCTAATCTTAGGACAGACTGTTAGAAGGATTTACAATTCCCTAGTCTAACACCAGGATTCAGCATTAATGATCTTGTGGCTGGCCTAGCCCTATCTTGAGCCATGATGAC
Source organism: Neophocaena asiaeorientalis asiaeorientalis (assembly GCF_003031525.2). Classification (NCBI taxonomy): domain Eukaryota; kingdom Metazoa; phylum Chordata; class Mammalia; order Artiodactyla; family Phocoenidae; genus Neophocaena; species Neophocaena asiaeorientalis. The sequence goes on from NW_020174057.1 coordinate 4,807,016, forward strand.
ATTGCAAAGGTGCTTGATGGGGTGAATGCATTTCACCAGGGGAGGTTGACCATCTGGCTGTAAGAGCCCTTGTGTGGCAGTCTTTACCTTAGCAGATTCTCTGTATAATTGCACATGTCTGGCCTTCCACTTCAAAGGCTTAATTTTATGTTGACTGATGGCAGAGAGAGCTTTCAGGGGAAGGGTACACTCAATAAATACAGCAAAGATTGGTATTTAAGCGAGAATCCTGTTTTTGTTTTTATTTTTTTAAGTTACCCAAAATACTTGAATCCCCAGAGCAACACATTTTTTGTTTTTTCTATAGGCAAACTAATCAAACATTTGCTTGGCGAGCATAACATCACAGCAAAGAGAATTGGTTGATCTTAAGAAGAATACCTCAGCTAAGATATCTGGGGCACTTTTTCTCTTCTGTAGGAGTACTGGCCTTAATATTCTTGTCTGGTGACCTCACCCCTGCTTAGGGTTGTACATGCACTGCTAGTCTTTGTCTCTGGGAGCCTCAGTTTTTCGTGTTCCATGGTTGACCAACTCCCCTTTTAAGATCACCACATTAATAACTCTAGTGAGTTTACAGGGAAGGCTGACTCTAGCCAGATGGTGATTCTGACTCCTTGGAGGGATTTTGCATGTTGCCATGTTTATTTCATAGCTTGACTCTCAGAGGGCAATACTATACCCCTTATTTAGAGGGGCAGCAGAGTAAGCAGAGTGTTTAGAATTCAGGGTCTGAAACTGGGTTGCCTGGGCTTACACCTCAGCTTGCCTTTTGCTAACAGTGTGACCTGGGACTAGTGGCTTTCACTGGATATGCCTCAGTTTCCTTATCTGCAAAGTGGAGGTGATAGTACAGATTTCTTAGGGTTGTTTAAGGATTTAATGAAGTAATTAATGTAAAGGACTTAGAATGGCTGGCCAAAAAAATTGCTAATTAAATCTTCATTAATTATATATATCTTACAAACTAATAAACAGAATGAACATTTATCAATTGCTTATATAATCCATGCACTGTTATAAGGCTTTAACTTGAATATCATGTTATCTTTCCAAAATTCAGTCAGATGGAAAACATTTTGAGTCTGTTTTATAGTTAAGGAAATGGAGATAGAGAGGTTAGAAACCACAAAAAAGAGGTGGAACAGGTGACCTGGGGGAATCAAGATTTTTATCTCTATGTATTACCTACATGTTCAGTTCTTGCAAGTAAACTTCAACACTGCCCCACGTGCTAAAAGTTCTTTCTTTAGCACGGTAACTCAAAATAGTGCCCTACAATGCTTCTTTCAGTCTCACAAGGAAATACCTAGATCTTTCAGGTCACCAGGAAGCTGGACTTACCTACTGATCCATGCCCCTGTTTCTCCAGCTTGCTCATCACACTATCTGAGCAATACTGGATGTTTGGTCCCCCTTATCTCAGGCTACCCAACCTGCTAAGGCTCCTCTAACTCTGTGTCAAAGTCCCTCAATAGCAACTGCTGTGTAAGTCTTCGCTGCTCCCTGCTGCAGTTCCTCAAGGTACCATATTCTACCTGCCCAACTGGACTTCCTTCAAACACAGGCAGTCAGGGTCCCCTCTCTGAGCCTCAGTACCTGCCTCTGCTGCCCTCCGAGGTGGGGATGGTCAAAGGTCTTGGTCTCCCTTGTATTGCCTGTTGGGTATCCTTAACCAGAGAAATCCCATATCAGTCTTGGAGTATAATTATAAGGGGTATAACTGGAATTGAATCCATGTCTCCTGATTCCACATTCTTCATTGTAGGTGAGGTTGAGAGACAGTGGCTGGGGTTAATTATTTGGGTGTAGACTTCATGGATCGAGGTGGAGCCTGGCATCTAAGTCTTGAGGTTCCAGAAAGATGCTTCTGCCCAATGTAGTAAAGGAATCCTGGTTGCCAAAAGACTAAGTCAAGGCCCCCTTACAACAGAAGCCCAAACCCCAGTCCCCAGTGGTGGCTTATAAGACTTCATGGTCAGTGAGACAGAGGTAGGGATTGAGACTGAGTTACTCAGGAAGAACTCAGAGTTAGCTGAAGATGGTTCAGAGGGCAAGCAGGTCAAGAATGGGCAAAAGGGAGTTCCAGGGGACTTTTCCATTATCATTGCTCTTTGTAACTTACGTTTTTCAGATGGGTAGTGCATGGGGTGGGGAGGTCCAAGCGAGTTTAAAGGGCCTGTGGCCAGTGGGATAGGCTCAGATTTTTTGTCTTTTACCATCCTCCATCTCTTCATCTTCTTAAGTCCTAGGAGCATGTATGGTGTTTAGCTAGAGAAAAGACTCTTCTAGAGTTTCCCTATTTATTAAATATTGCTGAGTCCTATTATTGAAGAGAGAAGATAGGATTTTCTTTCTGTGATTGATGAAAGCATGTTATGAGGCTCTGGTCCCGCCAGGATTATGATGTTGTCCTTGGGCATCTTTGGATGATCTGGCATTCTGTATTGCTGCCTTAGCTTCTGCATTCCATCACCCTTAAAAAGCTTTGAATTGTTTCATGTCCGTGTACTTTTGTCTGTGCTGTCCCTTCTATAGGTTGTACCCTCCCTGTCTTTAAGACACAGCTGGAGTGTTCTCTGACTTTGTACTTTCTTGTTTTGTGTCCATGCCTCTATTGTAATAATATGTGATATGTACTGAATACTAATTATACATCAGGCACAAGCAATTTATGAGCTAAGTATTACTGTTATCTTCATATAACAGAAAAATGAAAACTGAGACTTTAGGTAAGTGAATAATTTTCCGAAGGTAATCTGTGTAAACAAAATTCAAACCCAGATGTCTGACTTCAGAACTCAAGTTTTAACCGCCATGTAAGCTGTCTGCAGCTCATGCACCCATGAATTCAACCATCTTGCAAATATTCATTGAGAGCTTCCTGTATACCAGAAAACTCTTGGATCTGAAAATACAGCAGAGAACAAAACATAAAAATCACAAAATCTCTACCTTCATGGAATTCGCATTCTATTGGAGGAGACTGACAATAAACAAATGTAATGTAATTCCAGGAAGTTGTAAGTGCCATGAAAAAAAAAATACACAGAAGAAGAAAATAGAGGACTTCAGGGAATTGCTATTTTAAGTGGCAGAGTGATGGAAGGCTGCTCTGAGGAGGGGATATATGAGCAGAGACCTGACTAAATGACATTATTTTCTGCACCACAAAAAATGTGATCTCTTTTTTAAAGGCAGGGCTTGGTTTATTTATGTCTCCCCAGCGTGCTTCCAGATTTATGGTACCCAAAAGATGACTGTATGATGAAAAGAGGAATATAATTATGAACATGAAACAAGGGGCTAGAAAGTCATGTCTGAAGTAGCAAGTGATTAATGAGAGCATTTTCCTGGGGGGTTAATTGAAGGAGACGGCAGTGAGCAAATTTTCCTCTTTAACTCCTTGCATTTCAAGGCCCAGTGACCTCCTGGCCAAGAAATACACACTATACCCTCTCTCCACTGTCTTCTGTGGCTTGCATTTTCATTGGCTAAATATATTTCAATCCATAATCCACAGTAGGGAGACTTGGTCTGCTTTCTTTTTTTACAGGAACTTTATAAACAGGAATGATTGTATCTGTCTACTGAATATTCCTGTAACTACCTCCAGCACCAAAGATCTTGAGAGCTGAAATGATCAAAAGGGGATTGAGTTCTGAAACTGTACTTTACTTGTCAAGGTGGCACATTTGAGACTTAAGTCAGGGACACCTCAGTGATTTTATCACCTCACACCAACTCCTAAAAGGGATCTGCTTTTATTTATGAATGGCAAATAAAGGAGAAACAGAGGCTCTTGCATTTTCTTGGCAATTGGAAGGGAAGGGAGGGCTTGGATATTCATTCAGCTTTTCATTTATATTCTTTGTCTTCTAGATGTTAAGATACTACAAAGAACCAACTCTCTGTCCAAATCAATAGGAAAGTTAAAGGTTAACTCTGCAAATGTAGGCAGTTTCAGAAAAGACAGACCTAATGAAATGACACTAGGAGAAAAATGAGAGAGTGATTTGCAATTTTTATTCAATTAAGCTGTTTTGCATTTCACTGTTAATGTATGAACTTCATGCTGAGCCTCTGTAGATTCAAACAGGGTCACAAGTGAATTGGAGAGAGTCGAGGGGCTGAAAGCAGGGGCCGAAGGTAGGAAGGAGAGTGACAAGCTAAACACTTGGACTGACTGCGTGTGTTGAACTTTGATGTGGCAGCACTCACGTCAGACGTTCCCAGTATTTAGCGAACGCACTTCTAAATATCCTGATCGGTCTTGACGTACACTCTTTTCCCTTCCTTTTTCTCTCTTCCAACATCTCTGCTTTACTGCCCCACATACTGAAATGTACCCACAGTCAGATGCCAGACTGGGGCTATTCTCAGGCTCTAAAATTACCCAATGTACCATTGATTAAAACCATCACTTGGAGTCCATCCAGAAGTCAACCTCAGGGAGTTAGAAATAAGTATGTGATTCTCTTTATAGACTGGCATGTAAATTATGAATTTGCCTTTTAATGAAAGACATTTAATATTTTATTTCTTAGTCTGGCAAGATAGAATACCTTCAGGATGAGAAGTATAACTCCCCACTCCTGAAGCCATGACAGACATTCTTAATCAATCTCTGTATTCCCTTTCTTGGGTTCTGGTCTTGGCCTCAGGTTATTTTACAAAACACAGCTTCAGGCAGCAGCTACCAATCAGTTGGAATAGGATTGTAATGGAAACCCCCTTACCATCTTTGCACTACATGGCATTCTGTTTTACCTTACCACTATATATATAACAGCAAGATCTTTTCACATGTTGTCCTATGTGTATGATATACCTTAAAAATTATATATTTAAAATTAATAGAAGCATTGATTAAGTTAATAAGTTCAGTGAGACTGCATAGTTATCATTGCTTGGGTGAACCAGTCTTAAAATGCACCATTTAATTTACACCAGAGACCTATGTGTTAGAATAGATATCAGCAAAACCTCTTTAATATTGAGGGCTATCATTTTACGGATTTTGGAAAATGCTAGCTAACCAGCTTCGGAGAGTTTGGTAAGGGAAATGGGTAACTCTTAAGATACAAAAATGGTTAAAAAAATAAAAAAAAGAGTGTGTGTTGAGGGGGTGGAGTGCAGAGAAAGGCATAGTGACTAAATGAAACAGTTCTTTCTCTCCCCTGAGGGCTGCCTCTCTTTCCCTCTCTCTCTCTCTTTCATACACACACAAAAAAACCAAAAAAGTCGTATTTAGTATTTATGATCATGAAATATGCCTTGCATATGCGGAGAGTCTTCACTCATCAGTTTTATTTGTGTCAAATTGTTTTCAGGTTTTACTGGAAAAGGCAGAATGGGAAACTTGTAAAGGATTTTGGAATCAAAAATCTTTTTGTAACCAATCTTGGTGTGCCATTGGTGCTTGCCTGTAGAAAGTTGGGAAAATAATTTACTATATCAAAGTTTTGGTTTCTTCAGGAAAATGGCTGGCATGGTAATATTATTTATCTTTCAGGGTTTTTACGAGCATTAAACGAGTGAACTTTCCTGACAACACTTTGAAACTGTCGTATACTGAGAAATATAAGCTATTTTTGAAAAGTGGTATGTGGAGTACTTATAAAAATGTAAAACACCCAGTCAGTATCTATTATTATTCATCAATATTATTATAACCATTTATTTTCAATTTTGAATTAAAGTTTTAAAATATAGAGCTTTCTATGTATTGCCAATATCATTTATATGCGATATCATTGAACTTAGGTAATGCTTTATAACATTTCTGCTTCCTTTTAATTTTCTGGGTTTTGATAACTTTATATACAAATCAACATAGATTCAACAGCAGCTTTTGTTAGAGCTTTATCCACATGTGTGTGAAGCACCATTGGTTGGCCCACATGTGGGACAGTTCTATGCAACATTCAGTGAATTCAGGAAACTAAGCAGTGTCCTGTCTTCATGCCTGTCTAAAGTTAAATTTGGATTTCAGCTCAGTGCTTTTGTGGTTTAGCAATAGCCAAATAAACTGCAATCAGTTTATTTAATGTTTAGTCTATGCGAGTGGGCTGAATTGACTAAAACACTCAAGATCTTCCCACAGAAAAACTGAGTCTCTCACTGCGCTCTTTTGCGATTATTTTTTCTTCGGAACATTTGTTAACACAACCAGCTTTCACTGTCTCTGCTAATGAAAGCAGAGTTTAGGTGCAGATTACCAAGGTGAATGAGATGGGCTGTGAATAGTTACTTTAAGATGTAAAGCAACAGAATTGAGAAAGAGTTTTCTCAGCCTTTTAAAAGGATCCTCGCCAAAATATTCTTTCCCTGAGAACTAAAGAGGACTGCTCCCTTGGATCTCCACCTGGGTCTTCATTTTGTCGCTGATGGATCCTGACTCTACTTAATATTTATCACTGATGCCAACATTTGTTTCTAGCGACTCTTGTGGTTTGCCTGCTCGCACCCTGCCTGCACTTCTTAACCACCCTGGGCCATGATCTGCCTGGCTTTAGCTTGGTGCTCCCCAGAATGACCCCTGAGGCTTCATTCCAGGGGTTGGATTCCACTGTGTCCCAGTAGGTGGCCAGAGAGCATTTCAGCGTTCAAGTGGAATGTGCTCATAACAGAAGATAAGGAAGCACCTCTGACTTTTGTCCTCCTCTGTTAGTTCCTCCTGGAAGGAAACCTTGGATGACTAGGGATAGCCAGGAGAGAAGTCACTGGTTGCCGTCACGTCTGTGTTCAGGGTCTTAGTGTCACTTTTAAAGGAACCCAGTGTCCTGGCTGACTCCAGCCCTGATGTTCACCTGCTGCTTCAGTGCTGGTGCTGGGCTTGTTTCACTGCACCCCACTCTGTGGAGCTTCATGAACAGAGAATGCTGCAAATAAAGGAAGCATTATTTTAGAGCATGTTTCTGGATTTTGCACTTTTCATTCTTAAGACACAGGAGAAAATCAGAATGAGAAGTGGTGGAACTGTGCACTTCCATCTTCCATGCCCGTCTTCAGGGTCTTCCCTGCTTCCAGGTGCATGATGGGAATGGAGAACATCATTTCCCATGATGACGGATGAGTTCAGCTGTTCCTACTCACGCTGAGTATGTGAATTCACATCTCTCTTAGACAAAGAGGCAACTGATTTGGACCAGTATCTACTGATTTTTATTTTATTTTAATAAATGGTTACCATTTACAAAGCGTACATAGATGAGTAACTACTTCCTCCTGGCACCAAAGCTAAGCATGACGATAACAATAGGAATTTGATATGAAGATTTGTGTGTATGGAGCAAATCCCAGTACAAATAGTGCAGAGGTAGAGTTCAATGTCCTGAACAGTTGGTAAATTACTTGTCATTACATGCTGCCCAAATAGCTGGCATTGCTCTAAATTGTGAAAACAACACACACAGGCCCACGGGTCTTCTTGCTGATCCCAGAACGGGCCAAGCAGACTTCTGTGTCAGAGTTTCTTCCCTGCTCTTTCCTCCGTCTGCAATACTTTCCATCCAACTACTTTTCTGCATAACTCCTTCTCTCCTTTTTTTTCAAGTTTCTGTTCAACTATTATGTCAATAGATCCGCTGCTTCTAAGCATCCCATATAAAATGGCATCTTCCTATCACCCCTCTTCATTCTCTTTCCCTCTTACTTGGCTTATTTTTCTTCCTGGCACAGATTGCCACCTGACATACATACATTGGTTTATTGATTTGTACCTCTTTTGTTCTTTGTTGAATCCTAAGAGTCTAGAACAGAGCCTTGCACATCTTAGGCACTGAGTATTATTTGTTGAATGAGTGCATACATGCAGTCTGGAGGCTTTCTCTCTCAACCTCACAAGACAAGATTTATTTGTGGCACAGCTTCAGGTCTGGGATGTTCTTTTTAAGAAATTAATAGTAGTCACGGCTGGCTGTAATTTAGTGATTGCCTGTCATTTTCTGGTCACTTTTTGTATTATATTATTTTGTTTTTTTTTTTTTTTTTTTTTTTTTTTTTTTTTATTTTTTTTGTTCCTTTTTGTTTTAATATTTTTTTTTTTTTTTTTTTTTTTTTGGTCTCTGGGACTCAGGCCCCCAGGACCTTTGTTCTTTAGCTTGCAAGGCCTGTTTTGCCCAGGGCCATTCCCTGGTCCTTTTCCAAAATGACTGTAGGTCTGTCTCATACATACGTACATACTTACAGATAGACATGACCAGAGATTTCATAGCTTTCATTTTAAAACTTTAGTCAGTCATGCATCAGGTAGTACCTATATTATTTTGTCTTTATAGGAATTCTGTGATAGTAATTTTATCCCCAATTGACAAATGAGTAAAAGGTAGCTCAGAGAGGTCTAACAACCTGGCCAAGGCCATGGCTTTGGGAAGCCATGACACCAACCTATATCTTTGTGCCAAAGCCAAGACTGTTGCCATTTCACCAGACTAGCTGTCAGAAGAAGAGCAAGCAGAGCAAGATGCACTGATTACTGAGCAAAGCTCAGCCTCAGGAGCATAGCTAAGTGCTAGTTTAGCTCACTAGCCAGCAAGGACCTGGCTTGGAATCCTGGCTCTGCCCCTGAAAAGAGTAAGGCATCAAGCCATCTTTCTTTGTCTCCCTCGCTCTGGTTTTAAAATCAACTTTATTCAGGTATAATTAACATACAATAAAATATACCTGTTTTAAGTGCACAGTTTTAATGAGTGTTGACAAATTTATGCACTTTGTAACCACCAGCACAATCAAGATATAAAACATTTTATGAAAGATATAAAATTTTTGCCATCACTCCAAAAAGTTCCCTTGTGCCCCTTCACAGTCAAATTCTCACTTCCTACCTCTCTCCCCGCAAGGTGTCAGACAACTAATGCTATTCTCTGGATCTCTAGAGGTTAGTATGTGTTCTCTAGAACTGCAGATAAATAGAATCAGGCAGTATGTGCGCCTTTGTACTGCTTCTGCTCAGCCTGATGGTTTTAGATTCAGCCATGCTGTGGTGTGTACCAGTAGTGCATTTTTTATTGCTGAATGTGTTCTGTTGTATGAAATTTAGTTACTTATTCTCCTGCTGATGGACATTTAATTGTTTCCAATTTAGGTTGTTATGAATAAAGCTGCTGTGAATATTTACGTGCAAGTCTTTGTGTAAACATAAGCTTTTATTTCTCTTGGGTAGATACTTACGAATGGACTTACTAGGTTGTCCGTGTAAACGTGGTAAGTCCGTGTTGAATGTTATAAAAAACTGCCAAAATGTTTTCAAAAGTAGTTGTACCGCTGAGACGTTTCTTAGTGTTGGGCTGCTCATTTGTAAAATGGAGATGTTTGACTCGACAATCTCTAAATGCCCTTCCAACATTTTGTGATTCTAGGAACAGCTGTGCTAGAATTTTGACCTTTGCCTGTCTTGTGGTACTAGAATTTGTTATTCCTTCTTTTTCTTTCACATACCTTTCTATTTATTTGGTTGGTTTTTGGCTGCACCGCCCAGCTTGTGGGATCTTAGTTCCCCCACCAGGGACTGAACCCACATGCTCAGCAGTGAAAACACTGAGTCCTAACCAGTGGACTGCCGGGGAATTCCCTTCTTTCACATATCTTAATCTCTATACATTTGTCTTGTTTGTTCCTGTTAGTGTTGATGATGATGATACTAATGATTAGAGAAAGCTGTCATTCTTTTTCGAGAAATTATGTGTGTCAAGCACGATGCTGAGTGTCTTACCTGAATTTTTCCGCCTGACCCTCACAATAAGTATTTGCAGTAGACACTATTTTTATAATCTGTCTTTGTGATGTAACTTCCCCAAATTAACAGTTATTAAATAGCACAACTGAGAAGCAAAATTAGGGTCTGTCTTGATCACTTCTACATCACTAATTTCATAGCCTTTGCTCTGATTTGCTGCTTGCTACTTCTTCATCTCTTACACGACCCTAAGACCTGCCTGGCTGAATTCTGGACCTCCTTCACCTTCTCAATGTTGTTTACCAGTTCTTCTTCCATACCCTGGCATGACATCAGTGTTCAATGATCCAGCAATTTTCCAGAAGGCAACAAAAAAAAGCAATTTAGAGTGAGGCAGGCTTAAGATCATCTTACTTATGTCAGCTCCATTAAGTTTTCATTAACAGTCAAATGGGCTTTCTCAAATCAGCATAATGCCAGTAAGCATTGCTTTGAAAAATGAAATGCTTAACTAGTAAGATACCCTGTCTACATTTTGTCTGAATCTAGAGAGCCAGTGATTTCATAGAGGTCATTGCCAATTTTGCACTGGACAGTTAGCATCCTCCTCATCAAGTGGTGAAATTACCACGTTAGCTCTTTGCAGAAATCAGAATGTATTATTGGCTCTTCATGATTTTCTATGCAGTCATCACTAGGCATAACACGGACTCAGATATTGAGTGTTATCGTTTAGATTAGTAAAGTATTGTGTGAATATCCTAAGCATTTCCCACTCAATTATTTTTCAGTATACGTAGGGCAAAAGCCAAGACTGTATCAGTCTCATTCTTCGCATGCCCATATAATGCCTAAGCTATGTTATGTGGTTTGTGAGTAAACCATTTCCGGCCTCCACATTATTTATAGTGCTAATCAAACAATACCATTAAAAAAAACACATTTATTGACTTTAAAGAGTCCTGATGGGACTTCTGAAATTGCTTTTCCTGAAGTGATCTCTGCTCTACTCTATGTCTAGAGACATTAGGAGTTACCTCAAATCCCCACTGCCCCATGAGTCTGTTCTGACTATTTTATTTTCGCTCTTCTCATTTTTTGAATTTATAAATCATTTAAACTCACCCCTGGACATTTTAAAATTTAATTACGTGTTGTATTTTATCACTTTTGTTTCACTCGTAGAGAGACTTTGTGGAATACAAGAAAGAGTATGAACACTGAATTCAGATAAATACTGGCTTTTCCATTTAAAAACGATGTGACGCTGGGCAACCTCCATATCTTCTGTAAGACAGAATTTCCTCATCTTGAAAAGCAGATAGAAGTGCATACAAATTATGGTAATAGTAGCCATCTCGTGAGGTCCTTGCAAGCAGTAAATGATTTAATGCATGGAAACCGGCATGTGGAAAATGCTAAACAAATGGGAGCCCCTCACCCTTTCCCCCTGTGTAAGTTTTAAATTCCCTGAGGCAGAACCAGGTCTTGTGCCTCTGGATGTACTGCATCCACTCATTCATTTAATAAAAGTTTATTTAGCACCTGCTTTGTACTAAGCAATGAACTCAGTACTGTGAATAGTCATGAACAAAACAACCTTAGTTTTCCCTGTGGACTTATGCTCCCCTGATTTACGATGGTTCAACATAAGATTTTTTTTTGACTTTAAGATGATGTGAAAGCAATATGCATTCAGTAGAAATGGTACTTTCAATTTTGAATTTTATCTTTCCCCTGCCTAGCAATATGTGGTATGAGGCTCTCACATATGATGAGAGATGGGTAGGAACAGTCCACAGCTCCCAGTCAGCCCCATGATCACAAGGGTGAACAACTGATACACTGACAACCATCCTGGGCCCAGACACCAATCTGTGTTTCACTTAACCATACAATATCCAATAAATTACATGAGATAGTCAATACTTTATTCTAAAATAGACTTTGTTTTAGATGATTTTGCCCAACTGAAGGCTCATGTAAGTGTTCTGAGCACATTTAAGGTAGGCTAGGCTAAGCCCTGAAGTTCAGTAGGTGAGATGTATTAAATGTAATTTTGACTTATGATATTTTCAACGTAGGGTGGCCTTATCAGGACATAACCTCATTGTAAGTGGAGAAGGACCTGTAGTAAATAAAACATAATTATGTGGGTTTCACAAACATTTGGAACAACAAGTCCTCAATACTATTTTTTTTAAGTCCTCCATACTATTAATGAAATCAAAGGTGTAAAGCAATTTATTCCTAAACTCTTGCTGGAAAATAGAAAAAACGTATTTATGATGGTGCCTCTTCTCACTCCCTGACCTTCATGTTTGTACTTCTTTTGCATTTGCCTCATAAATATTTTTAATTGACTAAACAGAAACATGTTATAGACAGACTCTAGATTTTATCTTTTTTTCCAATCATGTTACAATCATAATTACTTCAAAGTATTCTATGGTAAGAAATATCATTTTTAAGAGTCAGTGTTTCAGATATTTTATAATTATTTGGCCCATTTCTCAACCTGAAGCTTCTGTTTGGCTGAATTATGAAGTCAGTACTGTCTTCATAATTATTGTCAAATATTATTTGAGTGTTTACCATGGGTTAAGCACTGCATTAGGTACAAAGAATAATTTGGCACTGAGGAGACATATAATTTAGATAGGAAATCAACACACATGCATTTAATTGAAAAGTTAAATTATAATGCAGAACAAGTCCATTTCTAGTAAGAGGAAGCCAAGAACAACTAAAATTACTAGATAAGATACAAAACTCTTTCATAAAAGTGTTGAAGCTCTAACATGGAATAGTAAGGAATTATTTTAAGAGCTATGGTTTTAGAGAGGTGAGCAGATCACTGCTTTGGCCCTGACATTTGCTGATCTAGTTTAAAGTAAGCTGTCAAACATAGCTGTGGGTTTGAAGGGCTCAGTATGACCAGGAACAGACGTGAAAGTTCAGAGCCTACCGAAACATGCCACATCCATAATCAAATCTGGTCACTGCCACAGGCGACATTGGGCAGAGGGGTCAGCAGAAGCCAAGTGAAGTCAGAGACCTAAGTTCAACCTGAGTCAAACATCTAGGTGCTTGTTGTAGGGAGGGAAGGAAATCTAAGTGAAAAGCCATGGACTAGACCAAGTGCTCAGACCAGAGCCAACAGGTTCAGAATGGAGAGTGGGAGACAAAACCTGGATTTTTAGTTGAGGTTTGAGCAGCTGGATCTTTTAAAGCCAATGAGCCGGGCTGAACACATACAGACATTCCTCATTTTATTGTGCTTTGCTTTATTGCACTTCAAAGATACTGCATTTTTTCACAAATGGAAGGTTTGTGGCAACCCTGAATCAAGCAGCCTATTGGCGCCATTTTTTCAACGGGATTTGCTCACTTTGTGTCTCTGTGTCACATTTTGGTAATTCTCACAATATTTCAAGCTTTTTCGTCGTTGTTATATTTGTTATGGTGATCTCTGATCAGTGATCTTTGATGTTTCTACTAGGACTCACTGAAGGCTCAAATGATGGTTAGCAGTTTTTAGCAATAAAACATTTTAAAATTAAGGTATGTACATTGTAGTTTTAGACATAATGCTTTGCACACTTAATAGATTACAGTACAGTGTACACATAACTTTTATGTGCACTGGAAAACCAAAAAGTTCATGTGACCCCCTTCATTGTGATATTCACTTTATTGCAGTTTTCTGGAACCGAACCTGCAATATTTCTGAGGCGTGCCTGTAATACAAAGCAATGATGAAGGAAAAGATTATTCAGTATGTGAGGCTTGTATTGTAAACAGTATTTGATGAAAAATTAAGTTTTGGTCCTCATTTTATTCCCTTCCCCCAATTCCAGCTATACTAAAGAGTTAAATGTAAAATGTCCTGTTACTATCACAAAAAAAAAAAAAAAGAGAGAAACTTCAAAGAAGCATATGTTACCATGTATTTCTGGAATAGGGAAGATTTTTCTACATTTAAAAGCAATGGTAAATATCAAGAAAATATTAAGAGAAGTAACTTAGTTTCTTATGTTGAAAAGCAGAAAAAAAAAAAAGAATGCATTTGTAGTAAATATAACCAAGGGTTAATATATATGTTTTACTAAAGATTTTTTTGATGTGGACCATTTTTAAAGTCTTTATTGAACTTGTTACAATATTGCTTCTGTTTTATGTTTTGGTTTTTTGGCCATGAGGCATGTGCGATCTTAGCTCCCTGACCAGGGAGCAAACCTGCACTCCCTGCATGGGAAGGTGAAGTCTTAACCACTGGACCGCCGGGGAAGTCCCTGAGGTTAATATTTTAAAACAAAAAGAACATACTAAATCTTAATTAAAATGTTAAGATACCAATAGGTAGTAAACATGAAGAGATATTAATAAAAATAAACATAATGAGATAAACTAAAGGGATATGATAATACAATAATATTAGATAATAGTTATTGAATATTTATTATATGCTAGACACCATGTTATGTACTTTGCACATATTATTTTATTTAGTCCCCACAGCCCTTTAAACTAGGTTCTATTGAGATCCCTGGTTTATAGATGAGTAAGTAGGCAGGCCAGGCCAGGTGGCTTTGTGGCTGAGTTTTCTCTCATTTCCTTTTGTATTTATTGAACTTAGCCTGTTGTTATTTTCATTATCTTTATCAAGGAGAGAATCAATAAATATTTATTTTTTATGATAATCTATAGGAATAGTTTTAAAAAATTTTTTATCAGAGTATAGTTGCTTTACAATGTTGTGTTAGTTTCTGCTGTACAGCAAAGTGAATCAGCTATATGTACACATATATCCCCACTTTCTTGGAGTTCCTTCCCATTTAGGTCACCACAGACCACTGAGTAGAGTTCCCTGTGCTATACTCTAGGTTCTTATTAGTTATCTATTTTATACAAAGTATCAATAGTGTATATATGTCAATCCCAATCTCCCAATTCATCCCAACCCCCGTTTCCCCTTTAGTATCCATATGTTCGTTCTCTAAGTCTGTGTCTCTACTTCTGCTTTGTAAATAAGATCATCTATCCCAATTTTTTCAAATTCCACATATATGGGTTAATATACGATACTAATGTTTTCTCTTTCTGACTTACTTTACTCTGTATGACAGTCTGTAGGTGCATCCACCTCTCTACAAATGACCCAATTTCATTCCTCTTTATGGCTAATATTCCATTGTATGTATATGCCACATCTTCTTTATCCATTCCTCTGTTGATGGACGTTTAGGTTGCTTCCATGTCCTGGCTATTGTAAATAGTGCTGCAATGAACATTGGGGTGCATGTATCTTTTTGAATTATGGTTTTCTCCGGATATACGCCCAGGAGCGGGATTGCTGGGTCATATCGTATTTCTATTTTTAATTTTTTAAGGAACCTCCATACTGTTCTCCATAGTGGTTGTATCAATTTACATTCCCACCAGCAGTGCAAGAGTGTTCCGTTTTCTCCACACCCTCTCCAGAATTAATTGTTTCTAAATTTTTTGATGATGGCCATTCTGACGAGTGTGAGGTGATACCTCATTGTGGTTCTGATTTGCATTTCTCTAATGATTAGTGATGTTGAGCATCTTTTCATGTGTTTGTTGGCAATCTGTATGTCTTCTTTGGAGAAAAGTCTATTTAGGTGTTTCACCCATTTTTGGATTGGGTTGTTTGTTTTTTTTTTTTTTTTTTTGCGGTACGCGAGCCACGAACCCGTGTCCCCTGCATCGGCAGGTGGACTCTCAACCGCTGCGCCACCAGGGAAGCCCTTGTTTGTATTTTTGATATTGAGCTGCATGAGCTCCTTATATATTTTCGAGATTAATCCTCTGTCAGTTGTTTCATTTGCAAATATTTTCTCCCATTCTGAGGGTTGTCATTTTGTCTTGTTTAGGGTTTTCTTTGCTGTCAAAAGCTTTTAAGTTTCATTAGGTCCCATTTGTTTATATTTATATTCATTACTCTAGGAGGTGGGTCAGAAGAGATCTTGCTGTGATTTATGTCAAAGAGTGTTCTGCCTATGTTTTCCTCTAGGAGTTTTATAGTGTCTGGCCTTACAATGAGGTCTTTAATCCAGTTTGAGTTTATTTTTGTGTATGGTGTTAGGGAGTGTTTTAATTTCATTCTTTTACACGTAGCTGTCCAGCTTCCCCAGCACCACTTATTGAAGAGGCTGTCTTTGCTCCATTGTATATTCTGGCCTCCTTTGTCATAGATTAGGTAACCATAGGTACATGAGTTTATTCTGGGCTTCCTATACTGTTTCACTGATCTATATTTCTGTTTTTGTGCCAGTACCATAATGTCTTGATTACTGTAGCCCTGTAGTATAGTCTGAAGTCCAGGAGCCTGATTCCTGCACCTCTGTTTTTTTTTTCCTCAAGATTACTTTTGCTATTTGAGATATTTTGTGTTTCCATACAAATTGTAAAATTTTTTGTTCTAGTTCTGTGAAAAATACCATTGTTAATTTGCTAAGGATTGCATTGAAGCTGTAGATTGCTTTGGGTAGTAGAATCATTTTCACAGTATTGATAGTTCCAATCCAAGAACATGGTATATCTCCCCATCTGTTTGTGTCATCTTTGATTTCTTTCATCAGTATCTTATAGTTTTCTGCATCATAAAGGTCAGAGAAGAAATAAATGAAATAGAAACAAACAAAAAAATACAATAACAAGATCAGTAAAACTAAAAGCTGAGTCTTTGAGAAGATAAACAAAATGGATAAACCTTTAGCCACACTCATCAAGAAAAAAAGGGAGAGGACTCAAATCAATAAAATTAGAAATGAAAAAGAAGTTACTATGGACACCACAGAAGTACAAAGCATCCTAAGAGACTACTACAAGCAATATGCCAATAAAATGGACAACCTGGAAAAAATGGACAAATTCTTAGAAAGGAACAACCTTCCAAGACTGAACCAGGAAGAAATAGAAAATATGAACAGACCATTCACAAGTAATAAAATTGAAACTGTGATTAAAAATCTTCCAATAAACAAAAGTACAGGACAGATGGCTTCACAGGCAAATTCTATCAAACATTTAGAGAAGAGCTAACACCTATCCTTGTCAAACTCTTCCAAAAATTTGCAGAGGAAGGAACACTCCCAAACTCATTCTATGAGGCCACCATCACCCTGATACCAAAACAAGACAAAGATATCACAAAAAAAGAAAATTACAGGCCAATATCACTGATGAGCATAGATGCAAAAATCCTCAACAAAATACTAGCAAACCTAATCCAACAGCACATTAAAAGGATCATACACCATGATCAAGTGGAATTTATTCCAAGGATTCTTCAATATATGCAAATCAATCAATGTGATACACCATATTAACAAATTGAAGAATAAAAACCGTATGATTATCTCAATAGATGGCAGAAGAAACTTTCAACAAAATTCAAAACCCACTTATAATAAAAACTCTCCAGAAAGTGGGCAGAGAGGGAACCTATATCAACATAATAAAGGCCATATGTGACAAACCTACAGCAAACGTTATTCTCAATGGTGAAAAAATGAAAGCATTTCCTCTAAAATCAGGAACAAGACAAGGTGCCCACTCGACACTGTCATTCAACATAGTTTTGGAAGTCCTAGCCATGGCAATCAGAGAAGAAAAAGAAATAAAAGGAATCCAAATTAGCAAAGAAGAAGTAAAACTGTCACAGTTTGCAGATGACCTGATACTATACTTAGGAAATCCTAAAGATGCCACCAGAAAACTACTAGAGCTCATCAGTGAATTTAGTAAAGTTGCAGGATACAAAATTAATACATAGAAATCTTTTATATTCCTATACACTAACAATGAAAGATCAGAAATAGAAATTAAGGAAACAATCCCATTTAATATTGCAACAAAAAGAATAAAATACGTAGGAATAAGCCTACCTAAGGAGGCAAAAGTCCTATACACAGAAAACTGTAGGAATAGTTTCAGACTCATCTCACTTATACAGTATTACCTTCCGCAGACTCTAGCATATTAGAGATAGTATGAACCAATAAGGAGATATTTCAAATTACTGAATTAGAATACAATGTTATACAAAAGTCATGCTTTTCTGTGTAACTTATAGGATCTGATAAAAATATTCTACATAATTTTAGGATTGGAACCTTAAAAATTTTTTGGAACCTTAGGCAAAAACGTTATGAAACATTTTTAGAGAGGTAGTTACAAGAGAAAATTCTTGTGTGTGTGGCGCTTTTTTGTTTGTTTTTGTTTAGTTGTTTTGCTTTGTTTTTCGTCTACTCTTGCCAATTTTTAAAGCCTTCCCTCCCCACCGTTAAAAAATTACCTTTCTTTTTAGCTCCTAAAGGATAAGAGTTTGATTTTCAATTAACTTTATAGAGGTCCATATGCATTGCAAGGATTTAGTAAATGTATTTGACAGAAGATAATTTCAGAAGATTTTGTTTATTGAAGCTGACAAAAAAAAAAGAAAAAGACTTGCAACCGATTGATTCCAACATCTGTCATGTTTGGACAGATTGTTTAAACCACAGTTTGAATATAAATTGAGTTTTGGCTGGCAAACAGATTCATATTTCAGAAATGGTTTACCTCAAGAACATTTTGAGGATAAATGTTTTTTACCTTTTCCAAACATTTATGCTAATTCAAGCATGGGCAAGCTTAAAGGGAGAGAAGAAAGCTCTTAGAAAGGGAAGGATTGAAGATAGTGGTGAGAAAATTGCACCACTATTATCCCAGCATGAAGCCTTGCATATTTGATTTCTTTTATCCCTTAATCACTCTTATCAAATCAGTCAACCAGACTTATAAATTCTTTCTCTACAGTGTCTCCCAAATGGTTCCTTTTCTTCCGCCATTTGCATTGCTAGTATCCCAATTTAGTCCTCGACCCCCTTAGTCCTAGGCTATTGTAATAATGTAATAGTTCATTTCCTTGATTCTGGTTTTTCTTACTTTCATTCTGTCTCACACAGGCCACCAGACACATATTGTTAAAGGACAAGCTTCCCCATATCACTCCCCAGCACAGAATTTTATTGCTTTCTCATGGCCTCTAAGTTTGAGCTCCTTAGCTGATATTAGAGATTTCCACATCTGATTGGTGACTCCACACATCTGGTCTAATTTGCCTGCTTTTCCAGTGTTGTCTCCAACATTCTGGGATGGTGAGACATCGCCACTTACTGCCTACTTACTACTGTCCAAGTGTATTTTACATATTCCCAGTGGCATGGTTTTGTTCAGGTAATTATCGGTCTTCTCAAATTTGGTTTTCCATTTTTGTAACATATTTTAGGAAGATACAGGGCTGTCATAAAGTTTGTGTAGACTCCCTGAGCCTAGGTGTTACATTTTTCTTTCTTTTAAATAGACTTTATTTTTCAGGGAAGTTTTAGTTTCACAGCAAAATTGAGTGGAAAATACACAGAGTTCCCACATAGCCCTTCCCCCCACACGCACAGCCTCTCCTACTACCAACAGCCCAGATCAGAGCCCCACACTTGTCACAATTAATAACCTACATCACCCAAAGTCCATAGTTTACACTGGGGTTCACTCTTGGTGTTGGATATTCTATACGTTTGGACCAACGTATAATGGCATCTGTCTACCATTATAAGAGCATACAGAATAATTTCACTGCCCTAAAATTCCTTGGTGCTCTTCTTACTCACCCTTCCCCCTCCCCGGACCACTGGCAACCACTGATCTTTTTACTGTTTCCATGGTTTTGCCATATAGTTGGCATCGTACAATATGTAGTCTTTTCAGATTGGCTTCTTTCACTAAGTAATATGCATTTAAGTTTACTTCATGTCTTTTCATGGCTTTATAACTCATTTCTTTTTACCTTTGAATAATATTCCATTGTCTGGAATGTTTATATTTATCCACCCAGCTACTGAAGAATCTCTTGGTTGCTTCCAAGTTTTGGCAATAAAACTTCAATGACCATCTATATTCAGAGGAAGAGCCTTACATATTTTCAGGTATAAATAATATTTACCTCTGTTACTCCTGTCCTACACACAATGTATAGTTTTCAACTAAAAATTATGAGACACACAAAAAAAGCAAGAAAAAACCTCCACCTTTGTCAAGAGGCAAAGCAACTTCAGAACTCAGATATGACTCAGGTGTTAGAAATATCAGACAGGGAATTTAGAATTACTACAATTATTATGTGAAAGTCTCTGAAAAAAAGGTGGGTAAGAATCATAAACAGCTGGGGAATTTCTTCAGAGAGTTTGAAGCTATAAGAAGGAATCAAGTCAAAATCATAGAGAAAACCATGGTAACAGAGGTGATGATTGCTTTTGATAGGGTTATCAGTAGGTTAGACAGACAAAGAAAAGATCAGTGAAGATAGGTCAATAGAAATTACTCAAAGTGAAACACAAAGAGAGAAGAGTAAGAAAATAAAATTAAAAATAGGACATCTAAGAGCTGTGGGACAATATCAAATGGTCTAACACATGTGTTAGGGAAATCTAGGAGAAAGGGAAAGGAGGTGGAAGAAGAAAAACTTGAAGAGTAAGAATCACAGCAGACCTCATCAGAAACTATTCAATCCAGAAGAAATTGAAGTGACATCTTTAAAGTACTGGGGGAAAAAAAAAGAAAGCAATCCAAAATTTTTACTCAGCAAAAAATCCTTAAAAAAACTAAGGAGAATTATGGACTTTTGCAGACAAACAAAAACTAAATTTATTCTCAGGATAACTGTATTACAAGAATAGCTAAAGGAAGTTCTTCAGAAGGACTATGATACCACACAGAAACTTATATCTTCAGAGAGATAAAGAATGATGAACATTGTGAAAATAAATATTAAAATAAATGGCATTTTAAATTATTTTATTTTTTTCTCTTTTATTCTTGAATTTTATTTTATTTATTTTTTTATACAGCAGGTCCTTATTAGTTATCCATTTAATACATATTAGTGTATACATGTCAATCGCAATCACCCAGTTCATCCACCCCACCCCGCTGCCACTTTCCCCCTTGGTGTCCATACGTTTGCTGTCTGCATCTCTGTCTCAATTTCTGCCCTGCAAACCGGTTCATCTGTACCACTTTTCTAGATTCCACATGTATGTGTTAATATATCATATTTGTTTTTCTCTTTCTGAGTTACTTCACTCTGTATGACAGTCTCTAGATTCATCCATGTCTCTACAAATGACCCAATTTCGTTCCTTTTTATGGCTGAGTAATATTCCATTGTATATATGTGCCACATCTTCTTCATCCATTCATCTGTCGATGGGCGTTTAGGTTGCTTCCATGTCCTATTGTCAATAGTGCTGCAATGAACAATGGGGTTCATATCTTTTTGAATTATGGTTTTCTCTGGGTATATGCCCAGTAGTGGCATTGCTGGGTCGTATGGTAATTCTATTTTTAGTTTTTTAAGGAACCTCCATACTGTTCTCTACAGTGGCTGTACCAATTTACATTCCCACCAACAGTGCAAGAGGGATCCCTTTTCTCTACACCCTCTGCAGCATTTGTTGTTTGTAGATTTTCTGATGATGCCCATTCTGACTGGTGTGAGGTGATACCTCATTGTAGTTTTGATTTGCATTTATCTAATAGTTAGTGATGTTGAGCAGCTTTTCATGTGGTTCCTGGCCATCTGTATGTCTTCTTTGGAGAAATTACTATTTAGGTCTTCTGCCCATTTTTGGATTGGGTTGTTTGTTTTTTTTAATATTGAGCTGCATGAGCTGTTTATATATTTTGGAGATTAATCCATTGTCTGTTGATTCGTTTGCAAATATTTTCTCCCATTCTGAGGGCTGTCTTTTTGTCTTGTTTATTGTTTCCTTTGCTGTGCAAAAGCTTTTAAGTTTCATTAGGTCCCATTTGTTTATTCTTGTTTTTATTTCCATTACTGTAGGAGGTGGGTCCAAAAAGAGCTTGCTGTGATTTATGTCAAAGAGTATTCTTCTTATGTTTTCCTCTAAGAGTTTTATATTGTCTGGTCTTACATTTAGGTCTTTAATCCATTTTTAGTTTATTTTTGGGTATGGTGTTAGGGACTGTTCTAATTTCATTCTTTTACATGTATCTGTCAAGTTCTCCCAGCATCACTTAATGAGAGATTGTCTTTTCTCCATTGTATATCCTTGCCTCCTTTGTCATAGATCAGTTGACTATAGGTGTGTGGGTTTATCTCTGGGCTTTCTATCCTGTTCCATTGATCTATATATCTGTCTTTGTGACAGTACCATATTGTCTTGATTACTGTAGCTTTGTAATATAGTCTGAAGTCTGGGAGCCTGATTCCTCCAGCTCCGTTTTTTTTCCCTCAAGACTGCTTTGGCTATTCGGGGTCTTTTGTGTCTCCATACAAATTTTAAGATTTTTTGTTCTAGTTCTGTAAAATATGCCATGGTAATTTGATAGGGATTGCATTGAATCTGTAGATTGCTTTGGGTAGTATAGTCATTTTCACAATATTGATTCTTCCAATCCAAGAACATGATATATCTCTCCATCTGCTTGTATCATCTTTAATTTCTTTTATCAGTGTCTTATACTTTTCTCATACAGGTCTTTTGTCTCCCTAGGTAGGTTTATTCCTGGGTATTTTATTCTTTTTGTTGCAGTGGTAAATGGGAGTGTTTCCTTAATTTCTCTTTCAGATTTTTCATCATTAGTGTATAGGAATGCAAGAGATTTCTGTGCATTAATTTTGTATCCTGCAACTTTACCAAACTCATTGATGAGCTCTAGTAGTTTTCTGATGGAATCTTTAGGATTTTCTATGTATAATATCATGTCATCTGCAAACAGTGACAGTTTTACACCTTCTTTTCCAATTTGTATTCCTTTTATTTCTTTTTCTTCTCTGATTGTCAAGGCTAGGAATTCCAAAACTATGTTGAATAATAGTGGTGAGAGTGGACATCCTCGTCTTATTCCTGATCTTAGAGGAAATGCGTTCAGTTTTTCACCATTGAGAATGATGTTTGCTGTGGTTTTCTCGTATATGGCCTTTATTATGTTGAGGTAGTTTCCCTCAATGCCCACTATCTGGAGAGTTTTTATCATAAATGGGTGTTGAATTTTGTCAAAAGCTTTTTCTGCATCTATTGAGATGATCGTATAGTTTTTATTCTTCGATTTGTTAATATGGTGGATCACATTGATTGATTTGCATATATTGAAGAATCCTTGCATACCTGGCATAAATCACACTTGATCCTGGTGTATGATCCTATTAATATGTTTTTGGATTCTGTTTGCTAGTATTTTGTTGAGGATTTTTGCATCTATATTCATCAGTGATATTGGTCTGTAATTTTCTCTTTTTTTGTAGTATCTTTGTCTGGTTTTGGTATCAGAGTGATGCTGGCCTCATAGAATGAGTTTGGGAGTGTTCCTTCCTCCGCAATTTTTTGCAAGAGTTTGAGAAGCATGGGTGTTAGCTGTTCTCTAAATGTTTGATAGAATTCACCTGTGAAGCCATCTGGTCCTGGACTTTTGTTTGTTGGAAGGTTTTTAATCACAGTTTTAATTTCATTACTTGTGATTGGTCTGTTCATATTTTGTATCTCTTCCTGGTTCCGTCTTGGAAGGTTATACGTTTCTAAGAAGTTGTCCATTTCTTCCAGGTTGTCCATCTTATTGGCATAGAGTTGCTTGTAGTAGTCTCTTATGATGCTTTGTATTTCTGTGGTGTCTGTTGTAACTTCTCCTTTTTCATTTCTAATTTTAATGATTTGAGTCCCTCCTTCTTTTTCTTGATGCGTCTGGCTAATGGTTTATCAATTTTGTTTATCTTCTCAAAGAAACAATTTTTAGATTTATTGATCTTTGCTATTGTTTTCTTTGTTTCTATTTCATTTATTTCTGCTCTGATCTTTGTGAATTCTTTGATTCTACTAATTTGGGTTTTGTTTGTTCTTCTTTCTTTAGTTCTTTTAGGTGTAAGGTTAGATTGTTTATTTGAGATGTTTTTTGTTTCTTGAGGTAGGATTATATTGCTATAAACTTCCCTCTTAGAACTGCTTTTGTTGCATCCCATAGGTTTTGGATCATAGTGCTTTCATTGTCATTTGTCTCTAGGTATTTTTTGATTTCCTCTTTGATTTCTTCAGTGATATCTTGGTTATTTAGTCATGTATTGTTTAGCCTCCATGTGTTTGTGTTTTTTTCGTTTTTTTCCCTGTAATTGATTTCTAATCTCATAGCGTTGTGGTCAGAAAAGATGCTTGATATGATTTCAGTTTTCTTAAATTTATTGAGGCTTGATTTGTGACCCAAGATGTGATCAGTCCTGGAGAATGTTCCATGTGCACGTTAGAAGAAAGTGTAATCTGCTGTTTTTGGATGTAATGTCCTATAAATATCAATTAAATCTGTCTGGTCTATTGTGTCATTTAAAGCTTGTGTTTCCTTATTAATTTTCTGTTTGGATGATCTGTTCATTGGTGTAAGTAAGGTGTTAACGTCCCCCATTATTATTGTGTTACTATCGATTTCCTCTTTTATGGATCTTAGCAGTTGCCTTATGTATTGAGGTGCTCCTATGTTGGGTGCATATATATTTATAATTGTTATATCTTCTTCTTGGATTGATCCCTTGATCATTATGTAGTGTCCTTCCTTGTCTCTTGTAACATTCTTTATTTTAAAGTCTATTTTATCTGACATGAGTATTGCTACTCCAGCTTTCTTTTGGTTTCCATTTGCATGGAATACTTTTTTCCATCCCCTCACTTTCAGTCTGTATGTGTCCCTAGGTCTGAAGTGGGTCTCTTGTAGACAGCACGTATATGGGTCTTGTTTTTGTATCCATTCTGCGAGCCTGTGTCTTTTGTTTGGAGCATTTACTCCATTCACGTTTAAGGTAATTATCGATATGTATGTTGCTATGACCATTTTCTTAATTGTTTTGGGTTTGTTTTTATAGGTCCTTTTCTTCTCTTGTGTTTCCCACTTAGAGAAGTTCCTTTAGCCTTTGTTGTAGAGCTGGTTTGGTGGTGCTGAATTCTCTTAGCTTTTGCCTGTCTGTAAAGCTTTTGATTTCTCCATCGAATCTGAATGAGATCCTTGCCGGGTAGTAATCTTGGTTGTAGGTTCTTCCTGTTCATCACTTTAAATAGGTCATGCCACTCCCTTCAGGCTTGTAGAGTTTTTGCTGAGAAATCAGCTGTTAACCTTATGGGAGTTCCCTTGTATGTTATTTGTCTTTTTTCCCTTGCTGCTTTCAATAATTTTTCTTTGCCCTTAATTTTTGCCAATTTGATGACTATGTGTCTTATCGTGTTTCTGCTTGGGTTTATCCTGTATGGGACTCTCTGCGCTTCCTGGACTTGGGTGGCTATTTCCTTTCCCATGTTAGGGAAATTTTTGACTATAATCTGTTCAAATATTTTCTCACATCCTTTCTCTCTCTCTTCTCTTTCTGGGACCCCTATTATGCCAATGTTGTTGAATTTAATATTGTCCCAGAGGTCTCTTAGGCTGTCTTCATTTCTTTTCATTCTTTTTTCTTTATTTTGTTTTGCAGCAGTGAATTCCACCATTCTGTCTTCCAGGTCACTTATTCGTTCTTCTGTCTCAGTTATTCTGCTATTGATTCCTTCTAGTGTATTTTTCATTTTAGTTATTGTATTGTTCATCCTTGTTTGTTTGTTCTTTAATTCTTCTAGGTCTTGGTTAAACATTTCTTGCATATTCTCGATCTTTGCCTCTATTCTTTTTCAGAGGTCCTGGATCATCTTCACTATCATTCTGAATTCTTTTTCTGGAAGGTTGCCTATCTCCACTTCATTTAGTTGTTTTTCTGGAGTTTTATCTTGTTCCTTCATCTAGTGCATAGCCCTCTGCCTTTAATCTTGTCTATCCTTCTGTGAATGTGGTTTTTGTTCCACAGGCTGCAGGATTGTAGTTCTTCTTGCTTCTGCTGTCTGCTCTCTGGTGGATTCTATTTTTCATTATTTTAATCACTAAGAGATCATTACTTGTCTAAAGCAAAAATAGTAGTAATTGATTCTGGGTTTATAAAAGTGAAGTATGTGACAGTAATTGCACAAAGCATGAGAGGGAGGGATTGGTAACATACTGTTATAAGGTGATTGTACTACTAGTAAATTGTTACAGTATTATTTGAAAGTAGACTCTGATTAAAGAGTAATATTTTTAAAGTAATTTTTATTGGAGTATAGTTGATTTACAATGTTGTGTTAGTTACTGTTGTACAGCAAAGTGAATCAGTTATACATATACATATATCCACTCTTATTTAGATTCTTTTCCCATATAGGTCATAACAGAGTATTGAGTAGAGTTCTCTCTGCTATACAGTAGGTTCTTATTAGTTATCTATTTTATATATAGTAGTGTGTATATGTCAATTCCAATCTCTCAGTTTATTCCTCTCCCCCCTTTCCCCCTTGGTAACCATAAGTTTTTTTGCTATGTCTGTGACTCTATTTCTGTTTTGTAAATACGTTCATTTGTACCATTTTTTTTTAGATTCCATATATACACAATATCCTATGATATTTGTCTTTTTCTGTCTGACTTACTTCACTGAGTATGACGATCTCTAGGTCCATCCATGTCTCTGCAAATGGCATTATTTTGTTCTTTTTTTATGCCTGAGTAATATTTCATTGTGTGTGTATATATATATATATATATATACCACATCTTCTTTATACACTCCTCCATCAAAGGACATTTAGGTTGCTTCCATGTCCCAGATATTGTAAATAGTGCTGCAATGAACTTTGGAATACATGTATCTTTTTGAATTGTGGTTTTCTCCAAATATATGCCCAAGAGTAGGATTGCTGGATTATATGGTAGCTCTATTTTTAGTTTTTTAAGGAACCTCCATACTATTCTCCACAGCGGCTGCACCAATTTACATTCCCACCAACAGTGTAGGAGTGTTCCCTTTTCTCCACACCCTCTCCAGCATTTATTGTTAGTAGACATTTTGATGATGGCCATTCTGACCAGTGTGAGGTGATACCTCATTGCAGTTTTGATTGCATTTCTCTGATAGTTAGTGAGGTTGAGTATGTGCCTCTTGGCCACCTGTATGTCTTCATGTGCCTCTTGGCCATCTGTATGTCTTCTTTGGAGAAATATCTATTTCGATCTTCTGCCCATTTTTTGATTGGGTT
>NW_020174057.1:4833909-4840482 GCF_003031525.2 Neophocaena asiaeorientalis asiaeorientalis
TTTTTTTTTTTTTTTGCTACTGAGTTGCATGAGCTGTGTGTATATTTTGGAGATTAAGCCCTTGTCAGTTGTTTCATTTGCAAATCTTTTCTCCCATTCTGTAAGACTGGATATTATAATACTCTTAGAGGAAAACATAGGTAGAATGCTCTCTGACTTAAATTTAAGCAAGATTGTTTTTGAGCCACCTCCTAGAGTAATGAAAATAAAAACAAAAATAAACAAGTGGGACCTAATTAAACTTAAAAACTTTTGCACAGCAAAGGAAACCATATACAAAATGTAAGGAGTAATATTTTAAGCCCTAGGACAACTACCAAAAAACTTTAAGAAAGAAATGTAAATAACAATTAGATGAGAAACATCTTCTTTCTGGTCACCTCACTCTATTCAGTATAAAATTTTTGTCATTCTGTCTTTTTATTTGATTTTCATTTATAGATCACTTTTTCTTTTGCAGTCTCTTTTTAGATCTATCTGCTATTGTTTCATATCATAGAGATTTTTAAGGACTATGCACCCTAACATTACCTTTACAATTCTCTACAAATGAAATGTGGACTCACATTTGAAGAAAAATAAAATAGGACAAAAACAGAGTTATATCACAGTTGCATTGGAAACTACATTACTTATCTGTGTTAGAGGATACAGAAGGCAAAGAAAACTGTCTTAAACATGAAACTTAAAAAGGACAATGCCAGCCTGGAGGGGAGGGAGTCTGGGGGAGAATGGATACATGTATATGTATGGCTGAGTCTCTTTGCTGTGCACTTGAAACTATCACAACATTGCTAATTGGCTATACTCCAATATAAAATAAAAAGTTAAAAAAAAAAGAAAAATGATGATGCCAGAGGGAAAACATCTTTGCATTATTTCCCTCCTATGAGCACATGTACAAATTTGATTTGTAGTATAAGCAACAGAGTTTTTGAATGAGGGAAGAAATTAATATGTGCAAATGCATGATCTATGATACATCAAGGAATGGAAAAGCCACGTGCTTATTCTGATAAAGAACCAACATAAAATAAGAGGTGATTTTGATAATCCCAGCCCAGAAAGAGACAAGTGCAATTCTCAAATTAGGTTTCATTCAGCCTTTCTCCATCCATATGCATTGTGTCTCAATTTTTATAAAGTACACATAAAGAGTAGAGCCAAAATTTGGCAATTAAGTATCCAACATTCACTGATTTGTCCCTCTGGGTTGCATTATAAATAGTCTGTTGTTTTGGTGGCTGACAGGAAACATTCAACTTTAATGAAACTTGGCAAATATACATATATGATTGGGAGTTAGACTGGATTTTAATGTAGGCTTGGTAAACTGACATTCTTGAGCCTCATCTTCAAATGGTGAAAATAGTTAGAGATTTTGCTGGAGTCATTAGTAAATACAGGCAGAATAACTAGCATGGAGCGCAACATTCAGTAGTTGATAGGGATAAATCTTATCGTCAAGAGAACAATGTGGTAGAAATAACCTGGATTGGGAGTCTGGACGCCTTTTATCTGATCCTGATTGGAGGACTGACTTTTGAGGGATCTCTGGTGATTTCTGTCATCTCTCTGGCCTTTAATTTCCTCATCTCTAAAATGAGCAAGTTGGACTAGATCAGCTAGTTAAACATTTTTATAGCAGCCCAACCCTTTGTGTAAATTAAGTCTTAGACAAAAGGTCAGTGTTCCAAAGTGATAAAAGCAGAGCTGGTGGGGTTAAACCTAGCAAGTGCAGCAGGAACCAGTCTCTCGACTTCTCCTCTCACCACCTCCCAGGATTGCCCAAGTACATCCTAGGATGTCTTGGACTCAGCAGAGCGTAGTAATAGATGATTGCCAAGATGCTTGGACAAGTCTTTCTGCTCTGTTAATGTTTCTACAGTGTATCAGCCCGATGATATTTTAGTAAACCAATAGTCCATGGTGTCTCTCTCAGAATGAGCCCAAACAGTAGTCTTTATAACAAAAGTGATAGACTGATGCAATCCATTTTAACAGTTAAATACGTTTAGTGACCATTGCTCAGAACTCATTAAAGATTGAATCAATATGCCATAACAGCTTGGCACGCACACACACACACACACACGTATGTATATATATCCAATCAGTCCCATACAATCATAGCTATCATAACTGGTAAAGTGGAGACAACATATATTTTTTTAACCTGTCACTTCATTTCCATCAGAAAGATGTCATCAGCTTTATAGAGGTCAAAACAGAATTCCCAAAGTGAATGTTAATTATTAAAGTTTTTGTGGGATATCCTTATTTCTAAATCAGATTTAATTAACTGGATACTAGACTCTACTCTCACTTTATCTTCAAGTAGCCCTTTGTAGGAGGTGCCATTGTGGTCATTTTATAGATGTGGAAAACATAACTTCAACTTTAAAGAACTTATCTGAAATCACATTGGCTATTAAGTGGCAAGGCCAATATGGAAGCCCAGTTTTCTTGATTCCATATTCAGTCCTCTTTTTACTAAGTCATAAGAGCCAGGAAAAATACAGACAGAACAATATACAAGCTTTCCTTTACTGAGAAAGTGTTTTTACTGCTCTGCTTGAGAATTCTAAGTAGTTCAGAGATGCTCTCTGAATCATCTGATGACACACAGTTCATAAGTATTCAGGGCAGCCTGGATTTTTCAAAGGCATGATGGGTAAATAGTCTTCATGTTTCAGATTAAAGTGCAAACATTTGTGCCCTGATATTAATATTTATTGATTTTTTGAAGTTCAATGAATAGTTCTCACGATAATTCCTAAATCTTCAGAAAAACCTTGCATTCATAAATAACAAATTGTGTTATTATCCGCATCTGTTCTCATTTTCTATAGGCTTAAAATTTCTCTGTTATGGGAGCCAAAAGAAATGACTACTCACCAGTGTCTATCAAATTCTGGCTCGTTTTCTCACTTAATTCTTTATTTGCCAATGAAATGCTTATCCAAAATAAATAAGGGACCTACCAAACTGCAGTGATTAACATGCAGTGAGTCTCAGATCCCATTCACTGATGGAAATTGAGTAAAATTCAACGCTTTAGTTATACTGTTGTGATGTTGGAGGCCCGATTAGGCTGTTAGAACTGCAGGAGTTACTACTTTAATATCACATGAGCACATCATTAACTTGAACCATGCCAAAGCAGTATGAAAATGAGCAATTTTCATTTTTTAAAAGAGACAATATGAACTCTTCCTGCTGCTTAAATTTGTTTCATGTGTGTGTGTTGGGATAGGGGTGGTAACAGAGGATATGTAGAGTGCAGTTATATTTTAAATTTATAACAAGTTGCTTTCACAAAGTGTGTGTATATTTAGAAATTAAATCTAAGGTATATTTTTAAAATTAAAAACTGAGATGAATCCTTGTGTATTAAATTTTTTGTATACTTTTGTTAGCTGCCTGAAGATCTTTTCTGGATCAGGATGCGTTAGAAATACGTGATACGTGAAACACTTCTGCTTTACTATTTCCAAATTATTATCTACTGACTGAAGCCCTGTTAAAGAAATATTTTGAATGGATGATTTAAAAATGCTACTATCTGTTAACTCTGTGACCAAATTCCCTTTTTAAAATTTGGCACACATATTTCATTTTATTTTTATTATAATTTCAAATTGTAAAATACTTTACAATTTCTAAAGCACTTGAACACTTATTAGTATTATTTCATCTTCATGTACCCTTGTAATGTGGTCAGAGCAAATATCCATCTCTTCATTGCATAGATGAGGAAAGTGGGTTTTGACATTTTAATGCTAAATGACTTCCTAGGTCAACACAAATCCATTTCCATTGTTTGTTATCTGCATGACCTTGGAAAAATTACTACTCTATGCCTCAGTTTTGAATCTGTAAAATGGGAATAACAAGTAGGTATGTCTTGCAAGATTGTTGTCAGGAATAAATGAGATAATCCATAAAAACTCTTAATACAGTTCCTGGAACACAACAAACATCTATAAATACTAACTGCTGCTATTGTTTTTTTTTGAAAAAAACTACTAAAGATAATTATACTACAGAAAAGTATTGAAACTGCTCTTATACAGTTGTCATGAATACTTGTATACTGTTAATTGTCAACATGTTTTCTTTAGATTGATTGATTTGCTCATAATCGCTTCTGGTCCCTTTACTCCTGGGGTTCTTTTTCTTTCTTGCCTATCTGTATCCTTCCGTAGTTCTTCCATGAGGGCCTGTGAGGAGTGAAGTTGTTTATATTTTGTACATTTGAGAAAAGTCACAATTTTTGCCTTCATTCCTAAATGATGTTTAGCTGCAGGGAGACTCTGTGGTTGTTGCCAGTGAGAAAGCTGATGTCCATCTGATTGTCATTCCTCAGCTGGCCATCCATCTGTTCTCTTTGGTAGCTTTGAGGATCAGATGAAGGATCCTTTCTTTATCCTTCCTGCTGTACACTTGCACTATTATGCACTGAGGTAGGAACTTATCTTTATTTATTATGTTGATGTTAGGCTACCATTTTGAATTGGATGCTCATGGATATATTGAAGTTAGCATCACTCAAAAGATCCTTTTCCACCATTTCCTCTATTATCTTCTTCTGGAACTCCTATTAAACATACATTAGAACTTCTCATTCTATATTGTCTCATTCTATACGTGTCTCTTCTCAATATTTTTCCTCCACTTACTTTTTCAGTTAAATATTTCACCTGCATTTTGGTTGATTTTCTCAGATCTATTTTTCATGTATTCTCTCTTTAGCTATGCTTAGTCTAATTTTTATTTCTAGAATTTCTATTTGGTTCTTTAAAATCTGCCTATCTTTTTCTTTTAAAAATAATCATTTACTCTTATTTTCTATTCCTTTCTTTATCTCCTTGAATAATTAAACATACTCGTTTTAAGACTGCATTCTGTTTGCTCTGTTCTGAAGTTTCTTGGGTGTAATTTCTCCTGTTGTTTCTCCTTCTGATATTCTTCCAGTTTGGCACAGTGGGCTATTGTCTGTGTGCACATATGGCATGACGGTGCTGCACGGGCATCCCATGCATGCCCTAAGTCGTTGTAGAGATTTTGTAAGGGCAATGTCATAAGTGCCTTTCTGGAGCCCTGGAGAAAGTAACAGTCTCACACTGGTGTTTGCTCAATTCTGGGCTTGGAATTTCCATTCTCTTTGGGCCATGTAGGAGTCCAGGTTCCATGGGCAGTACAGACTCAAGGCTATGGAGACTGGAGGTATACTCTGTTTTTATCCATGGCCTTGATCGGACCTTGATCCTGCTTGCTATGGTATGCTGCGTCAGTGCTGGCATAGTGCCTCACGCAAGACACGTACCAAATAAATGCTTGTTGAATGAAAGTTTGCAGAACGAGCCTTCATGAACACCACTTTTATAGGCCAGAAACTCCTCAGAACTTACTGGCTTTAGTTGCTTCTTATGATTATTACATTCTATGTGTCCTTAAAGAATTGTATTTATTTATATTAAAGCTGCTTGATACCACAGTTTTATCCTTCATTAAATTATTTTTAAACTAAAAAATTTGAAGCTGAAACTGGCCATTCTAGAAGTTAAAGTCTGAGGACCCCTCTATCAGCTCTTCTTCTTACCCATCCCTACCCCTTTAATAACAATTTGCAAGTTTCCAGAACCATGATGTTTGCTATTTTTAAACCTTGTGGTTATACAGTTCAAATATGCAGCATTGTTTTATACCAGATTACTAAAAATCAGGCCTGATCTTAAGTTAGAAAGTAAATACTCTGAAAAAATAGCCTGGATATCTTGACCACTTTTTAATAATGCTTTGCTGAAACTTATGAAGAAACAGAATCAAAAATTTGGTTTTGCAAAGGGAGCTTACACACAGAAACTTACTTTCACTGTAGCAACTGATAGAAGAAATTTTCACATATTGAGGAATGGGGAAGTCATTTTGGCTTATACATGAGTTAACTTGAATTTTACGCTAACTAAAACAGCATGTTTGTGGCCTATGAAACATACTTTGTACATCTGCTTTAATAACTAAAAAATGACACATTGACCAGAAGTAAAGAATGTGTATGTTGGACTTCCCTGGTGGCTCGGTGGTTAAGAATCCGCCTGCCAATGCAGGGAACACGGGTTCTAGCCCTGGTCTGGGAAGATCTCACATGCCGCGGAGCAACTAAGCCTATGCACCAAAACTACTGAGCCTAAGCTGTAGAGCCTGCATGCCACAACTGCTGAAGCCTGCGTGCCTAGACCCCATGCTCCACAAGAGAAGCCACCTCTATGAGAAGCCCACGCACCAGAACAAAGAGTAGCCCCCGCTTGCTGAGACTAGAGAAAACCCATGTGCAGCAATGTAGACCCAATGCAGCCAAGAATAAATAAATAAATTAAAAAAAAAAAGCATGTCCATGTTAAAAATAAAGATTAAATTCCTCCCTTCCTCCTCGTACACCAATGTTGGTACTCCTTTGATGAGACTCCCTTTGCAGGTGCCAAGGCAATACTGACTCACTGTGTACATGCTGGTCTTTTTTTTTTTTTTTTTTTTTAAACTTTTAGTATTAAATTTTCCTGCTTTCAG